>NC_021163.2:12022043-12026091 GCF_000331145.2 Cicer arietinum | reverse complement strand
ATCAAACATAACCAATCCTACAACCAAACCTTGAACAAACTTTGAACAAACTTTCTAAAATGTTTTGATTTATTCAAAGTTTCACTTTTATATTTCAAGTACAGATTTTACATTTTCATATCATTGAGAAAAGTTCTCTAGTGTACTTGAAATTATATTGGATTGTTATCATTGTACATCAACTATTATATCATATTGATCTAAGTCAAAATTCATATTGCTAAACCATTCAAGTGTTGTAAATTGAGGAAAGTGGTGTTCTTTCTTCAAGTTTTGTAAACTAAGATAGTGGTGTGCTATCTTAGGGTGATTGTTAGGAGTTTGTAACAAAGGTCCTAGGGTGGGACTTGTACTTATTCTAACAATAGTGGAAAATCTCTTGTGGTGTGCAAGAGGACTGGATGTACACTTGGTCATAAGGGGAACCAGGATAATATCTTTGTGTTTTTTATTTTTCTGCCATTTATCTTTTCCATACGCTATCTTAAATCAGAAAAATCAAACACTAAATCTCTAAAAACAAAAAAATTTACAAACACTTAATTCACCCCACTCTTAGGCGTATCTATGTACTAACAATATCCATTAGGTGTAATATTAAAGCGGTATTAAATAATTTGAAATTAAATTAAAATTATAGGTAATAATAATTTTTCACATCATTATATAAGTTTTTTTTACACATCATTTAAATTAAACTTTTAAGTCATAGCTCTACTGACTAATATGGATATTGTTAGATTTGATGTCATTTTGAATTGAAACCTTGTAATTATTTAGGTTAATTATGATGATATACACTATATTTTTTGAGAGAAAAAAAATTATTGTCACATCATCATCAATGTTGAAACACAAACTAAGAGAATCAAATATAAACATTTTAAAAAATGACCAGACAAAAGGAGAAAAATAGAGTGACCAAAATGCATTTTAACCTAAAGTTATTTTTAAGTAAAAATATGTAACATTCAATTCAATTCAGTGGTAAAACTTTAATTTTATAAATGTAATATAGTTCTTTTTCAATTATATATAGTCTCAAATTCAAATTTACTCGAATATAAATGTAATATAGTTCTTTGTGCCAACTTAATTAATAATGGCTCCATCATTCATAATTTTATTTTTAAAACAAATCTAAATATATTTATATATATATATATATATATATATATATAACAGTAAAGAGTGATAGAACAGAAGGACATAGAAGAAAAATAATTGATGAAAGATGTTATCTGTTGCATTTCTTCAATGAAATGAGAATAGATAAAAAAAATGTGGTAGGTCTCACCATTTTTAGTCTCTCTTGCATTTTATGTTGCATCAAACAGGAGAAATACCTCATTTATACAGTAAAGAGTGATAGAACAGAAGGACATAGAAGAAAAATAATTGATGAAAGATGTTATCTGTTGCATTTCTTCAATGAAATGAGAATAGATAAAAAAAATGTGGTAGGTCTCACCATTTTTAGTCTCTCTTGCATTTTATGTTGCATCAAACAGGAGAAATACCTCATTTATTCGCTACTTCTCATTCCTTTACTTCTCTCTCACACAATTCTACTCAAACGAACATACCCCAAATATTGTTATTCATGAGAATTATTTTTTATTGTGAGGATGAAGCTGATGACAAAGTGAAATTTAATATGTTATGGCAGAGTGGATGATCATTCAAGTCCAACATCGAGTAGTTTGATGAAAGAAATAAGATTTTTTATAAAATTATGAAAAATTAATTTGAGTAGTCTTTTTAGTGTATTTGATTGTTGTGTTTCTTTGAGATAGTTTACGATTTTTTTATGCAAAAATTGTATGATATGGTTTATGATTTTTCTATTAAAAAACCATGGATAGTCTTTGCAATATTTCCTTGTAAAATTTATAAATTGAGTAATAAATTTTCTTAATGGAGTGTCAAGCCAAGTTGAATTTTTTCTTTAGAAACCATACCATTAAAACAAAATCATGCTCTACCTTCTAATACCATTACAAGCGACATTTCTGTTTAATTTTTAAATTTAAGATTTAACGTGTTCTTGATTCCTATAATATAGAGGAAATATAATTATAATATGGACGAAATATAATTTTAGTTTAGTAAATTATTTTTTCATGTAATTTGAGATTCTTTACTTTTAGTTATTTGACACATTCGAACAAAAATTGTGTGAGATGGATTACTAATAAATTATTTTATCATTTATTTATATGCTTATTAATAAAAGGAGAACAATTTTTTTGTTAAAAAAGAATGTAACACAGCTGGCGAATGGTTTGTAGATCTTAATATGGTTTCCCTTTCTATCTATCTACTTCAATTTGAAGTCAATTTCATGAATCATCTTCTTCTTCAAGTGGCACGGAAGAATTACAAATACACAAAGAATTAACCGCTTCAATTCAATTATTTTTTTTTATAATTTCTTTTCCATTCATTAATTATTAATAGAATAAGTAAATGGTAAATTTTTATTACTAATCCACCTCACATAATTTTTGACATACGAATATGCTGCATCAGCTTTTTTAGGACCAAATGTACAATAAACTCTTGAATTTAATGTGATCATTTATCTTTTTAATGATTTTTTAAAAATGTTTAAATGAGATGGTATAATTTTCTTTCGATTTAATAAAAAAATTAAATTTAAATATTAAACAGTCCTTAAAAATTCAAAAAAATTTAGTATTTGGGTCTCAAATTTTAAGTCCAAATTAAAATAGGACTTTTTAACCTAATTCGTAAAAATTGGAGCTCATGAAGGTCTAGCCGGATCGGCCTTTGAGTAGTCCGTACTAATTGAATGTTGATTTAAGTTTAAATATATTATTAATTATTAATTGCAAAAATAATTGATACAACTATTATTTTGTAATTAACTAAATAGTATTAATGAAAAATTAAAGTAAACATTATACATGTTAATTTTATTTTGCTGCAAACAATAAAATATTTATGAAACTTTATTTTTATTTAATTATGTATACATGCGCATATTAAATATTTTTTGAAAGATAATTAATTATTTGCTATCATCTGTTGAACAATCCTATCTTTTTTCTTTTTCTTTTTCACTTCTACATACTAATTGTATATTTTTGGTGTTACAATTTGAAATTTAATTTAATGAATTAAAACATACACTTAATTTGAGTACTAATTTTGTGGTTTATATTTATTCCGGTCCAAATAACCCCGCTATATTGATGAATTAGTTCGAGGCTTTTGTACCAGGCACCCCCAATTTGACCTGCCACCCCCCAGTATTTTTTAAAGACTAAAATACCCCTTTGTAAAACAGTATAATATTATTTTAAAAATTACCATTCAGATTTCACACCCCACCACTTTCGAAAATTTAGAAAAAAAATGTTGGATTCGAAAGTTTAAAATTTTCGAAATGAATTTTAGTAAGTTACTCGAAACTTTTGCTATTTTAAAACCTTCGAAATGCAGTTTATTTCAAAAAAGACTAATTTTCGAAACTTTGGATAAATGCCAAATTTTCGAAATAGACAGTATTCGAATATTTGCTTGCATTTGAAAGTTTCGAAATAGAGTTATGCTTCGAAAATTTGGCTTTTGATGAAACTTTCAAAATGGAGTTTCGAAACTTACAAATCTTCGAAATGCATTTTGGTCTTCGAAAGTTTGCATTTTCACCAAAGTTTCGAAATGTATGTTAAGTTTCGAACTTTTCATTAAGTGAAAGTTTCGAAATGTATTTTATTATTATTTTAAATTCAATATTTATGTTAGAAATTATTTTTAATTTTTTTTTAAATTCAATATTTAGAATATTATTTTTAATTAAATTTGTTACTAATTTTGAAATTAGGTATGAGTAGAGTTGATGTTTCTGCTTCAAAAAATGTTATAGATTCTACAGAAAAATTCACCACTGATCAGGTATTATTATTACTACTGATGATTCATCACCGATTAAATTTTTATTATAGCGATATAGTTAATGTTTTATTTGAAACGTATTTTGTAGGTATTTTCTTCTCGAGAAGCTGTATTTGAATGGGCAAAA
>NC_021163.2:11958379-12018474 GCF_000331145.2 Cicer arietinum | reverse complement strand
AATATTGCGAATAATTTGGCCGAAAGCACCTCTCATCCTAGGCACTGCAACATATAAATATATAAATATTAAAAAAAATTATAAACAATAAAAAATCAATGTAACAATATATAAATAATATATTAATAATATATAAATGTAATAATATATAAATAATATGTCCCATTTAGTTTCAAAAAATTATAAATAATATATAAAAGTATGTTTCGAACCTTTCCCAGATCCAAACCTTCGAAAGTGTGTTTCGAAACTTTCCCAGATCCAAACTTTCGAAATTAGGTTTCGAAACTTTCCCAGAACATTTCGAAAGTTTCCCTGGCCTTGCATTTCGAAGATTTCAAATTCAAGAAACTTTCGAAAGTTTCTTGTTTCGAAGATTTCAAAATGTTCGAGGAATGCATTTCGAAGGTTTCAAATTCAAGGAAACTTTCGAAACTTTCTTCTGTTTCGAATCTTACAAATGCATTTCGAAAGTTTCAAAAAATTGCAAATTTTCGAAAAGAAACTTACTTTTGCGTTTCGAATCTTTGAGATCTTCGAAGGTTGGGTAGAATCTGGATCGGATATTTGAAATTTTCGAATGATTTGGTGAAAAGTGTGGGTAAAATTTTTTTTTGGTTTTTATATATGTGATAGAGGGTAAAATAGTCTTTTAATCATAACTGGGGGGTGGCAGGTCAAATTGGGGGGGTGTCTGGTACAAAACTCTTAGTTCGATATAGGCCGAGTAGTCCAATTTAACACCTCTATCAAACTGAACACTTTGATGCCCAATTCCCATGAAAAATGGTAGATCACTATTTATAAATGATTCACCCTCGATTGTTATTTAAAATTGTTAACTTTTTTTTTTTATAGTTTTAATTTGATTCTTAGGAAAATTATGTCTTAATAATCTATAATTCAGTCACGAAGTAAATAAAATATAATCAAAATTTATTTCAGGCATATTTAGAACTCAAATTGTCACAAACAATTTGTTCTTAGCTAACATTTTTAGTTTTTTGTACAACAAAATTTTTAAACGTAAAAAGTACATCAATTAAATCCCAATAAAAATTTCCCCCAAAAGAATCTCCGCAAGAGAATACATGGAAGGATAAAGGAGTTAAATTCTCTTAACTTTCAAGTTTTAATCCTATTTGTTAGCTAATGATAAGTTAAGTGTATGTTTGGTTTCAATTTTGAATAGGTTAAAATTAATTTTAGAGTTGTAAAATTGATTTTAGTATCTTTTAATATTGTTGAACATATTTGATTATGACTCTAGAATTATTATAATTTAAAGTTAAAATTTATAATTTTTGAATTTAAATGAGATTTTTACATTTTTAACTACATTTAACTCACTTTTAACTATAATTAATTAATTAAAGTAGAATTAAACACCCAAAGTCTTTCTATATTTATTTTCAAATAAAATTAAGTTTTAACAATTTTCTCAGACAACAAAATTATGTTGTCATGTAAAGTCTTCTTTTAATTTTTTGTTTATATATTTGAAATTTTATATAAATTATAAAAGGTACAAAAAGGATAGTAAAAATCACATAATTATATATTGTATTTGTATTTCTACAAGACAATCTACCAATTTTATCCATGACTAATTTACGATAAATAATTTAGTTGACTATCTTTAATGGAATAACTCTTTCCATAATTTAAGAGATTTGAATCAAGTTTTGCTAATACTATTACTAATGTAATTTTGACACAATTTTGTCAGATAAATAACACAAGTATTAAATTATAGTGACAATTTATATATATTAAATATTATGTTGACTATTGTTTTGTTTGATATGTTACTAAGCCCAAGTTAAATAATTAATTGATGTAAAAATTTGTTACTTAGATAATTGTTAGATTTATTCAATATGGGTGATTAATTATTTTCCTTTGATATTGATAAATAACATCATTTCTATTTTATTATCTCAATTACTTTAAAATTATTATTCTTTATAATATGTATATTATTTTTTTAATAAACAAAATTATATTTAAACATCCAAACAACCAAACTATAATTTGAGATATTAGAAAAATAAAGAATATGATTTGATAAATCGATGAAATGATAAGAAAAGTAAAAAGGAAAAAAAAATTAACTGTTAAAAAGAGTATTGAGAAAAATAAAATATCCAAACGTAACTTCTCTCTATTTTTTAGTCTGTCATATAACTTCTCTTTTTATTAATGAAAGATAATACAATTTTATAATTAAAATTCTTAGTCATTCACATTACCTTCTTGTAGTACCATCAATATAAGTATATATAATTGGTTATGATAGTGTAAAACAAGATCGAAAACACACGTTCAATTTTTTATTAATTTAAAATTTATTTTAAAATTATTAGAGTCTAAAAGTATTTATATAATTTTTTAGAAAATGATTGAATTTTTATGATTAAAATACAACATCCAAAATATTTAAATCTGACCAAATATAAAATATTGACTATATAATGTTGATAACAAGATGAAATATTTTTGTAGGTGTCAATATTATAGTTAAAATGTTTTGATATTCTAGGATACCTCTTCACTCCAAGTCTGAGTCCGTTTTTATACTACAGTGACTTAACATTTTTACCCTATTAATAAGATTTGTTTATTTAAAAAAAAAATGATGACAAGATTAATACCATAAATACTTGTAATACACGCGCGTGAGCATTGACGTTAGCTCAACCGAGGATGGTCGTCAATTGTCATCAATCAAAAACGAAGTTGGTCATTACAGATACGTTTTGGATATTATTCGCTTAATCGCCGTCCGATTGAGTGCAAAGATCCCCGAATCCGAAATAATCTAACGGCTCTTAACAAACTCAAACGCGAAAGAAACATTCACGTTATCCGTACCGTTAAAAAAATCCAAAAAATGAAAAAATAAACAAAAGAATAGAAAACTCCTTTACTCGCTTTCTTAATCAAATTTAAAACCTTTCTCCGTTATATTCACCACACTCATTATTTTTCAGCATTTCAACCCCATAAGTAAACCAAACCAACCTATCTTTCTCCTTGTCTCATGCGTTTGTCCAAATAACCAAACCTTCTTAGTTTTTTATTTTCTCCTTATTTTCTTATGTCGTTACCGGGGTACACCGGCGGTGGCGGAGCCTCAGATTTATACGGCGGTGCAGCTGGTTTTTCCGGCAGATCCATCACACTTCAATCCAACATGAACAACAACAACATCAACAACATCAACAACAATAATATTTCAATTTCAACTCCAGCCACTGCACACAACCTTAACCCTTTCTACAGAACCCAACAACAACAGCTTCCAACAATTTTTCTAGACCCTTCTTCTCAAATCCCACATCGCCAAACATCAACCCTCATTGGAAAACGAACCCTCGCTGAATATCAAACCCAAAACATCAACAATCTTAACCTTCACAATTTCAATTTCAACAATCCTAACAACAACAACAACAACAACACAAACACTGTTCTTTCAAACCTTTTACTTCGTTCTGTGAAACCTAGAAATTTCCAACAGGCTTCTCCTATGTCCCCACTTTCTCCAATGGATTTCTCAAATTCACCACCTGAATTCATCAACTCTAACGCTTTTTCTTCACCGCGTTTAGGTTTTCCTCTTCGTACCACAAACCCATTACCCATCAATAATTCCTTCACCCAAAACACGAATTTTCCGTTTCAAAGTTCCAATTTTTCGCAGATTCAGAACAGGGTAACGACAATTAGCCATGACTCAGATAAAAAGATGATGGATCATCGCTTAGTGGAGTTGGAAAAACAGCTTCTTGAAGACAATGATTATGAAGAAGGAGAAGACGCAGTGTCTGTAATTACCAACAACGAATGGTCTGAAACAATTCAGAATTTGATTAACCCGACCCAGAAACCCGTTTCATCTTCACCAACTTCTTCAACCACTTCGTTGAACTCATCTTCTTCCTCTGTTCTTTCTCCTTCTTCTAGTTGTTCGAAGCAATCGTTAATGGAAGCTGCTTCTGCGATTTCCGAAGGGAAAATGGAAACTGCATCGGAGATCCTCGCTCGTTTGGTTCAGAATCCGAACCCGATTTCAAATTCGGATCGTAGATTAACAGATTGCATGGTTTCAGCGCTGAAATCGAGAATTAACCACGTTGAAAATCCACCACAGGTGGTGGAACTGTTCAGCAAGGAACACGCTGAGTCAACTCAGCTTCTCTTCGATCACTCCCTCTGCTTTAAGGTTTCTTTCATGGCTGCCAACCTCGGAATCCTCGAAGCCGCATTTGAAGAAAAAAAAGAGAGCGTTAACAACGATATGAAGAAGATTTGTGTGGTGGATTTCGATATGGGTAATGGAAAACAATACGCGAGTCTTCTCCACGAACTTTACGTGCGTCTTAATGGAACTCCGGCGACGTTGAAGATCACGGCGGTGGCGGAAACCGGCGATGACGAGAGGTTGAAGACGGTGGGAGAGTTTTTGGGTCGACAAGCGGAGAGACTGAGAATCGGATTTGAATTCAAAGTGGTGAGTTTGAAACTTGCTGAGTTAACTCGTGACTCGTTGGGTTGTGACTCGGATGCGTTTCTTGCTGTGAATTTTGCGTTCAAGCTTTTCAGAATGCCAGATGAGAGCGTGTCAACGGAGAATCCACGCGACGAACTTCTTAGGCGCGTGAAGGCACTTGCGCCAGGTGTTGTAACGGTTCTGGAGCAAGAAATTAATACCAATACCGCGCCGTTTGTTGCACGTGTGGCTGAGTCGTGTTCTTATTACGGCGCGCTGTTTGATTCAATTGAGTCCACGATGGCGCGTGACAACACGGAGCGAGTCAAGATTGAAGAGGGTTTGAGTCGGAAGCTGGGTAACGCGGTTGCTTGTGAAGGTAGAGATCGCGTCGAACGGTGTGAGGTGTTTGGGAAGTGGCGTGCACGCATGAGTATGGCTGGGTTTAAATTGAACCCAGTGAGTCAGAAAGTGGCTGAGTCGATCAAAGCTCGGCTGGCTCCAGGAAGCCGAGTCACTGTGAATGAAGAAAACGGTGGAGTTAGCTTTGGGTGGATGGGAAGAACTCTCACCGTCGCATCTGCTTGGCGTTAACTTCACTCACTTTTTTTTTTTAATTTTTTTTTATTTTAAATTTTAAAACGTCTATGAATATTGTATGTCACATTGTTACTGGTATATTTTAATGTTATCTAGAGAAAATTGAAAGGAAAAAAAGAATAGTATTGGAAAAATGTATGGAACAAAATTCCCCTTCTTCTCTTTAGTTTAGTTCCACCAAACAAGTTTAATAAAAAGTGTTTGGATTCCAAGAAAATTTATGTTGACATGTTGTAGCATTTATGGATATGATAATTCATTTATGTGCTTTTATCATCCTCATAACTTCGACGTGCTAAAGAGTTTGGTCGCTGTTTGGTAGAGATGATAGTAATATTCTTTCAGTTAAAATAGTTCTCCATCAAGTATCCAATATTTTATAAACAAAATACTAGTATCAATATTTCTGATTTTTTTAGGCACAATATTTGCCCTATTAAATATAATAAATATTACTATTTTCATTCTATTTAATGATATTATTTTTGTAATATTTTTAATTAATATATAGTTGTCAAGAACTCTTTTATTTTCATAGCACTTTTTTTCTTTATAAAAAAAATACTTTTGGTAATCCATTATAGTATTTTTTATGTGATTTAAAAAATTAATTCTACTTAATTAATTTCTTAATAAGTGTTAAATTTGTTACTTTTGCATATAATCAAAATATGGTAGGTTTTATTTATACTCTTCATATCAAAATAAGTGTTTTTAGAGTTTTTATATAGATGAAGAGAAAAATAATGAATGGATATTTAATATAATTTATTGTTATATTTTTTGTTGTTGAAGAATATTGCTATATATGATGATATTAATTTGAGACAAATTTGAATAAATCCTTTAATATTACATCAAAAAATATAAAATACTTTTATAGAATAATTGGATCTTGAGGATCCGTTTACTTAGTGAAATATATTTAATTTTTATTTTTTTAAAAATTTGCGTTAATTTTACTTATATAAAAAACTAAAAGACTTTTGAAAGCGAATAATTATATACATTTCTATAAATAATGAGAATGTCAAAAAAAAATTTCTCTATAAATTTCTCTTCATTTACTAACATTTGATATTATATATATGACAATTGTTTACTTCAAAAGTTTCTGATTAAATTAAAATGAACATATATTTTTAAAAATAAAAGCATAAAAATGTTTTAACAGATTAAACAATACCTAAGAGACCTTTACTTTGTAATTTTTGATATGAAATAATTTAATACTAACATCTAATGAGAAATTACAAAATTGACACGTAAGTCCATTTTCAATGGTCAGAAACACAAGTAGTCCTCAAAGGACCCAAGTCCATATCAATTTTTTTTTAAATACCTAAAATATATCAAAATGGAACTAAGGCTTAGAAAAGCCTAAATAAAAAACAAGCAAGGATAAAAAAACAAAAAAGAGGATGATCTTCTATCCACAACTCATCAAGGTTCAAAGTAGCAAATTTAGTAAAATGAACAACTCTATTTCCTATCTTGTTAAAATGATTACAATAAAAAGATCTAAAAGATGGGGTCACAATCCAACACTCTATAATTAGGAAGCCTATGTAATTAGCAAGTACCACTATCATAAAAATCAAACCTAGCCAATATCCGAGGCACAATCCATTGACCACCTTGCAACACCAATATAAGCACACTTAAAATGACAAATCACATATCTAAATCATCGACGATTATGGTTGCTTTGAGTTGCACCAACACTACTATTATCGATGAAGCCCAAAGAGAGAAAATAATAGTTGATAAGAGAGATTACTGCTATTATCTAAATGGAAATAAGGATTAGATGAACAAATCAACTACACTTTATACTCGGGCAAACCCTTCAAAATTTGATACAAAGATAATTCCACAATTATCTCTTTATTCTTTAAGTAATTGACATTTCTTGTCCACCAAATGTTGTAGATGATAATAGCTATTATTTTTAAAGCATGAAGATAAGTTTTCAATAAAAGCTTCCTCTAACCACGAAACAAAATCTAGTTGAATGATGTCAAACTTAATCTCCAAAGGAAAGTTGAACTATATATGCAACACTACCTACACTCTTTAAAACTGATTAATTGTTTATATCTTAACTACACATCTAGGACAAAATATAGGACATTAGATACCTTTATTTATCTGGTTACACAAAAGTGATAAAATTTGATGAATAATTTTCTAAATAACATGTAGATTCTTAGGAGGAATCTTAATTTTTTACAACATCTTCCAAATAGCTTTAGAAACATAAGCCCTAGACCCATGAATTTGATTAGTTTCCTTCCAATGTTCACTTTGATTATAGACCTCACATTTTACCTTTTATTATGATCACAGTCTATCTTTCAAATTACTCATTAGAATCAAAATATTGATGATCTGATTTGTCTCAAACATATACTTTTTTTTAATAAATAAAGTCCTTATTCTAGTTATAGTCTTTACAATTAATTAAATCAACAATCATATTAAATTGAGAATTTAGTTATTGTTTGCTTAGAATCTTCGTACCATTTTAATTTAACCAAAAATTCAATTTTTCTTCCAAAATTTTAAATTATCACTAATGTAAAGCTAATTTAAACTGATAACATATATCCTATTTTTTCATTTATTTAAAAATAAAAATAAAAATACTAGGGTCTACTAAAGTGTTTGCAACAAAAAATAATTTCCAAAATCCCCCAAACCGTTTTTTGCAACGGTAAGAAACTGCCTACAATAGGTCAGAAATGTCATTTGGATTATTTAGGAGGGATACGAATGTAAAATTGCCTAAGTTACCGTTGAAATCCAATCAGTGCATAAAAGGTGTTCCTCTGCCAAAACTCGCTTCAAATAAATAAATAAAATCATCAAACAAAACTAAGAGGAAAAGAAACTTAGAGAAATTAGTGAAGAAGAAACGCGTGAATTTTCAAGTTACCAAAGCGAGAGAAACTGTTCTTTCAGTTCGATAGTACTAGTAGTTGTAAGTTTTCGTTTATCTTCAGAGTTCTTTTCAATTCAATTGTTTATTTATTGATGATTTGCAGGGAAATCTTGATTGCATGAATGTTTTCTTATTTTACTGTTGTGTTAATGAACAATCGATTATATCGTTTGAGACTCAGAGGATACAAATTGATCGTGTACATGTGTTGAATTTGTGTGCGTCTCTTTTTAATCAAGGTCAAAGAAAGGTGATTTTTGTGTTTTTAGTCAAGTTGGATTCAGGAAAATTGAAATCATAGATTTTTTTGGGTTTGAAAATTAAGATTTTTTGGGGGTGGAAAATTGATATCTTGGGTTTCTTTCTGGGTTGGAAATCTAGATCTTGTGTTTCTTATTCTTTTTGGATGGAAAATTAAGCATTTGCATGCTTATTATTCTTTCCCAAGAATCAGACGGATAAACTTCTCCTTCCTGTTCATGGACATTGGTGTGAAATAATATGGAGTAACTTAGATTATTATTTTTTTGTTCAATTTATTAGGATGAAGGAATTAGTGAAAAGTTGGCAAATGATGATTTAAGGGTCATCAATATTTTTCTTCTACAATTAGGATTTAGAATAGTGGTAGATTTTTATTAGATGACAGGGTAAAACTGTTTTACACTGTGTGTGTATGTGTGTATTGAACTCTTAAAATAAATAAATGATGGTGATATTATGATAGGATTATTATGTGAAAGGCTTCTAACATGGCTTAACCCGTTTTATATTATTTGCAGCATTTGAAATTTGCTACTCTGACCCAAATGGCAGCCAGAACTGTTCGCTTGTTTCAAGACCAAAATGTCATTGACCATGTTAATGGTAATCTGCTTCATTTTGTTTAAACACATTTCACCATTGTTTAATTGTTTATGCGTGTAGAATGACTGGGCTAATTCTTAATACTGGTGCAGAAGCAGGAACTATGTCTGGAAAGACAGATTTTACAGGACAGAGGAAATCTAAGGTTGGGGGAAGAAAACCACTTGGTGATCTATCCAATGCAGTGAAGCCCATAAATATAGCAGTAGATGGAAAGAAAGCCATCAATGGTCCATTAAGCACACTTAAACCCTCTGTTAGCCAGACATCAAAATCGCTCAGGTCTAAGAACAACCTTGAAATTGCTTCAAAGGAAAAAAATCTTGAAACTGACAAAAGAACTGGCAGTAAAGCTTCTAAGAAGCCAAATACTGGCAGCAGGAGAGCACTTTTTGATATTTCAAACTCAGTTTCTGATGTAAAAAATAAGAACAACCTGAAGACTAGTATTTTGACAGGGAAATATCTTGATCCAGTTGCAATTGCCGAAGAGCAAATGTTGCACAATCATCGTGAATGTATAAAATCACAGATTGAAACAGTTGATATGCATCACTTTTTCAAGACTGTTGGACTCGAGGATGGTAATTAGTAGGAGTATTTACTAATTCTAGATTTTCTATTGTGTTTTTTTGGATTGTTACTTTGTTTACTTGTTATTTGATTCATAATTTGATCAGATTCGGACGATCACATGAAAATTTCCATCGAACCGTCTGCAATAAGAAAACTGAAGGTTTGTTTGTAATTCCTCATGTTTATCCTGAGCTGTTTATCCCAATTCGATTTTTTAACTGTTTGTCCATGCCTTTCAGCCTGAGAGTGCTTTCATGGAATTGGAGGAGGTCCCTGAAGAGTTGTCTGATGTGCAGTCTCTATCTGCAGAGCATGGTTCCCCAGCACACTGCATGAGTCCAAAATTTTCAAGTTATACAATGTGGAATGACTTGGCTGTCAATTTCAATTTGATAGATACGCCCAAATTGTCTAGAAACTGATTTTCTCCCACAACAATATAAATAACTCATACAATAGCTATTTTGTGCCACTCTTGTGATGGCAATTATTGCTTTATTCTTTTGTAGATGACCTTTATGTTTGTTTAGCTATTATCTTAGATTGTTAATATTGTTGAGAAGGCTGGTTGTTATTCCCAATTATGTCAATGAATGGTGCTCATCTTTTTCTTCATAGTATCTTGTGCTACTCTTGGGATGGCCAACTATTGCTGGATCTTTGTGAAGTACGACCTTAATGTTTGGTTTAGCTATCTTGTGCTACTCTTAGATGACCTGTATGTTTGTTTAGCTATTATCTTAGATTGTTAATATTGTTGAGAAGGCTGGTTGTTCTTCCCAATTATGTCAATGAATGGTGCTCATCTTTTTCTTCATAGTATCTTGTGCTACTCTTGGGATGGCCAACTATTGCTGGATCTTTGTGAAAGTACACGACCTTAATGTTTGGTTTAGCTATCTTGTGCTACTCTTAGATGACCTGTATGTTTGTTTAGCTATTATCTTAGATTGTTAATATTGTTGAGAAGGCTGGTTGTTCTTCCCAATTATGTCAATGAATGGTGCTCATCTTTTTCTTCATAGTATCTTGTGCTACTCTTGGGATGGCCAATTATTGCTGGATCTTTGTGAAGTACACGACCTTAATGTTTGGTTTAGCTATCTTAGATTGACAAGATTGTTGAGAAGGTTGTTGGTTTATTCTGCTCAATTATGTCAATGAGTAGTGCTTATAAATTCTTTTTAAATACAAGGGATATGGCAGTTCAATTAACTCCATTAATGTTATATATATGGTTTTGTGTGGTTGTTGGGATAGTTGAAGATACTTTCAAATGGAAAACTTGGAAAGGCAAAGCCAATTAAGGTATTCGATATGACGAACAATGAAACAAAACATATAATTAAGTTCATCTTCCTATTACATCGTAAAAAGTAACCAATTTTGCAATAACATGTACAAACAGTTAGTCATTTTGGTAATCATAGTGATCCTGAATGTCATACTTAGATTAGAAGGGTACTTGTAACAAAATAATACATGGAGCCTTTATAGTTCACCAGCTGAAGCTAATGGACTCAAAATGTAAGTCATCTGTTGAACAAGATTTACAAATTGATGCTACTTCATGTCTCATTTTCCTTGGGCCACTGACAAGAACTCCAATGCTTGATGATCCATCACAGTTAGAAAGTATTTCTGCAGAAAATGAAAATACATTTTTACGGTTTTAACAATGAACATAACAACTTGCGTTCTGTGACAGACAAAATATATCTGGAAACTTATTCTGACAATCTCATTTCAGTAGCTTATCTTTCAATAAGCATTGCCTAATATAGCACTAATTTTTTTGTTTGATATCATTTAGCAGAGAACTATATAAAACAACAAAGCTTTTTTTGTACAGTATATAATATAGTATCTGTGACTAACTAATTTAAAAAAATGGGGACAAGTTAATCAAATTATCTTACTCTTCATATCAGGCCTTTCACCATAATGAATTTTAGCTAGTTGGGTAAAGGATTGGAGGGGCAAGCTCTCTACTTCTCTTTCAGTTTCGTAGTATACTGAGGCTGGTGAAGTTATTGGAGTCGACGTGTTTTTAATCTGCCTCAAATCCTTGTTCTGTTTTTTGTTCCAGAGAAAGACAGATGTAGCTGCAATAACTATAGATACACATATGAAAAACATGCTTAGTATGGACCTTGAGAAATAAGGGTATATCAGGTCAGAATTATGGTCAATGGGATATATGTAATATCTAGTTAAGATGGCGATAATTAGAAGGAATAATATAAAGGAAGTTGTGATGATAATTCCAAGATAGAGCCAATTGTTTTGTCCAAAGACTTTAGAAATTGGTTCATCTAATGCATTTGATTTGAACCATAATGTTTGAAGAAGCTTTCTGTCATTCATTTCTGTCTGTTTCTCTCTTGTTACATAGGCTTCTATCTGAAGCTGCAAGCACGATGTGTCGAGGGCGGTGCCTGAGATAGGGAGGAGGAGGTCTATCAAGGTAAGATCAATGGACTTCTTGAAGGAACATATAAGAAGAACTCTGGGAGCTTTGCACCCTTCAGTGTTGGCCTTAGAGAGTAGTGAACGGATTATCGAGATGAAAGGAGTAATGCCACTTCCTCCACTCACCATCACTAGCATTTCATGCCTGCATGAATTTTTGTACCAGCACATGCGTTAATTCTTATGAGATATTATATTGATATGCAGCACACATATTAAGAAAAAAAAAGGTTCTTTTCAAAAGTTTCCAGTACCTTGAGAAAAATGTTGAAGCCGGTCCATAGGGCCCTTCAACGGAGACATCAAGGTGGGCCGGAGAAGACGAAGTTGATAGCTTTTGGTACAAAGTATGGGACCAGTTTCCTGAACTTTTGATGACTATGCTTAAGGTATCATAATCAGTATTACTACAGGAAGTGATTGTAAAAGGGTGCCACTGCAACTTGGAAATACTAGGAACATTTATGAAAATTATACTTGTAGGAGCATAGCATAGCCCTGTCCTTGCAAAATGAGACGAAAGAACTGTTACTTCAAATTAGGCCAAAAACAATACCAGCTCCGTCCAGTCTATCCAGCCAAATCTTAGCCGTTGTATCTGAGTTGCAGTTCAATTCAACGGCCCATAATTGACTAGATTGGATGGAGTGCTCCCAATTTATATAATGACAATCTTCACCTGGGTTTTTGGAGAAATTCAGCTCAACAGCTTCACAAGGCAAAACACGAGCAGAAACCAACCGAATTTTCTGTTGGGACTGTAGGAATCTTAGATATCGGTCGATCAAGAAAAGGTAAAGTCCTGGAAGCATTATGCAAGAATAGGAAAATCCCACATGTAGCACATAGAAGACTACAAAAACAATGTACAAGTGATGAATGTAGAAAAAAAGTTCGAAAAACTTCCGCCTTATAACAGGGAAGGTTGCAGCCCACATGGCTAATCCAGCGAGCAGAGCTACCACTCCGGCCACATTTGAGATTCCAACTTTGTTCCATGTAAATATCTGCAATGAAAGTTTGTTGATTGTGAATTTGTGATGTTTCCTTATCAGACTAGCATAGTTTGAAATTGGCCTAATAATTTATGATTGCAAAATGACCAACATAAAAAATAAAAAAGGAAATTGACTTTGAACAAGTTGATTACAAAATTCAAATGCATTGTTTTTACGAATCAAGACGACAAAGACAATCTCATTGGATCGTAGCAGTAAGGAATACGAAATGGTAATTCGAATTTCAAACACCGATTACTACCTCTGAGATTTGATGAGTCTTGTCCCAAAAAGTTACATAACAAAGTCCATGAGCTGTGAAGAAGGTCATTGCAATATGTCCTAGCCATATATGATACTTGATACTTGCCTCTGAAGTAAGGCCAATGAACCTCAAAATTGAAGACCCTCTTGAGACTGGAAAAAACATAAAAGCTAAACAAATATTCCCAACAAGGCCTAGAGCAAGTGCTGAATTTTCCAGCTTGGTTTCCCACCTGTGTGACAAAAACTAATCCGTTGCTGCCTTACCGGTAATAATATTATAATGCATTAAAAATGATGTTTTAGATTTTGCATTTCACTTTCATTTTCACTGTTCCTATTTAGAAGGTATGAATTTATGTTGAAAAGTGTGTGAAGTTAGTATTTTCTTACATTTGCACTCTCTCATTAGCTGCTTGTAGGGCCACTTTTGCAAACATGCCATGCAAGTAGGAACACAAGGACCAAATTAACAGTACAACAAACATGATTATGAAAGAAAACTCTGTTCTGGAGATGATCCCAAGATGACCATTTACAAACAATGGTTTTCTCCATGATGCCTTTCTTAAAAATCCCATCTTGCTGCTAAGAGTTGTAAGAGGAATAAATCAGCCATACATTTAGTTGGTTATGCATTAATTATTAATATTAGAAAAAAATAGGTGATGAAATAAAGAAGCTCATGAATGATGTACCTTTCAATGTCATGATTAGAACCTTTTTGCATCATGTGATGGTATAAACTAGCCAAAGTTGCCATAAATATAATAGGAAATGTGTAAACGAGTATGGTTGTTCCTGTGCAATAGTATCAGCATGCATAATATAGATATGAATAATGAAATTTTTACACCTTTTTGAAAAAAACCACATTTACACCAATAAAGTTATTCCTATCAATATCCTCAACTCAAAGACATATAGTCCTATCAATATCATCAACTGAAAGACATATAGTGACTAAAATTAGAGAAGAAAAAAAAAATCTCTTAATAAAGACACTCCAGTCTACCATTTTGATTTTTAGTAACAAACCTTGTTTGCCAAAGTATATTGGATCTGCCTTAGCTTGAATATCAGGTAACCAATGCATAAAGAAAGTGTTTGTAGGCATCATAAGCCAAACCATCATATACCCAAGACTGATCAACACTATGAAACACCATATCACTTTTTGAAAAATCTTTAGTGTACTTGTCTCTAAATCCATGACGTTCACTTCTTCTCTTTTGCTGTCATGCCTGTATATATATACACACTTACACACACAAACCACAACATTGAACAATAATTTGATATTTAAACAAAAAGATAACACAAGGGTATAATGGTACATCCATATATGAAGAAACCGGTCTTTTATTATTTTAGCCTGAAACTTGACGCCTATTTAAGAAGGGAAATTGGTGAGAATACATTTCAAATTGACCTTAGGGTTCCTTCCAATTCAATTGTCAGTTGTCACATATTTTTAAGCACCCACTTGTGTTGTTTTTCTGCACTAAACATAAAAAAAGAGAACTTGTTTCCATACAATATAGAATAGAAGCCTAGGTTGTCTTTACAAAAAACTTGCGTTCCCATTTTGTGGACAAAGTTGGGAGGGTCCTATGATGCCTTTTTTTGGATAAAAGGGTTTTTGTCTTCTCTTCTTTTGTTATTAAATATATTCTGTCTTTGGTCAGTCACAAAAGTTAATTATAGTTTATCCACATCAATTCCAAAAAAGTCCCAAGTATAATTCATTTAAGAGGCAAATTATATCAAAATAACAATTACAGTATTTTATCCACCAGAATAACATGAAACTAACAATCTTATACACTTTTTAACTATTATGTTGTCAGCTCGTGTGTCTAGTGATGACAATGGATATCCCAAACACAAATAATAATCATCTGCTATCCGTCTCGTAGAATAAAAATAATGAAATTCATAAATAAAAGTACAAATTACACGTAACCCTCTCGTGCAAATTACAAATGAGAGAATTTATTCCCGTTGACCTTATATAATTAGCTGGGTAATGATATTACAATTGACATAAGGCTAGGTATTGTACTTGTTGTAGATGGATGTAATAATGTGAATGTATGTCATGATAATCCACAACGATGAAAACACTTAAACTGAGAGTCAGCAAACAAAATACTATAAGAATGTCAACTATTAAATTATACACAATGAAGAGGAGGAGATACAGAATTCTAATTTGATATGATTCCACTATTAATCTGAGAATTAATCCTTATAGCAGATAAAAATTCAATTTGGCTTTCAGAACCTTTGATATTTTGTGCTGCAGCTAGTAGCGGTTAGTTGATGAATTTTTGTAGTTAATAAGTATCCCCTTCAAAAAAACTGGTTTCAAGGCAATCTAGTCTAATATTATTCTCAAATTTGTACTCTTCGTTTCAAACTTGTCTAAAGCTAGAACGGGAACCGATCTTTAGAGTACATAGATTGTTTGCATATAAAGAACATGTGATTTTTACATGTGTTTCAAGACTGTTACACCAAATCCAATGCCGAGAAAAGTAGCAATGGCGATTCCAAATATACCAGCAAGAATTCCAGGCACAACGAGGGAGTTCCACCCTTTTGCAGTTGCCATTCCACATGCTGTTGTTGGGCCTCCAACATTAGCATTTGATGCTATGAGCAACAACTTCAAGTCAATGCGAAAAAGTCTTCCCAATCCAAGTATGACAGCAAGATGAATAGATATCTGAACAAAAGAAAATAGAAAAATACTTGGTGCTGTGTTCATCACACTCCTTATGCTCCCACTTGCACCTATCACCCCAAAGAATACCTATTCATCACAAGTGGCATAAACCATTAACAAGTCAGTTTATTTGATATTGGCATTGAATATTGATATTATTAGTGTGTTTTTTCTTGGAACTGCCCAATAAATTATTTTCTTTTCCAGATCTTTTGACCATTATTTTAGTAAGTGAAAAAGCCTGCTTATGATGAATAACAACCAACCTGTATGAGAATCACGGCCATGGCTTCACCAGAGGGTGCAAGAGAAGCAAATGGTTTGGGAAAAACAGTTGCAAATATTACAGCAATTGCTGTTACCACTGGCAGATTACCCCCTTGGATTCCAAAATACGCTGTAAGAATATTTGCAGCCTTGCACATGGCAAAGGACACAGCAAGAGAGGTAACCATTTGTAGCATTGGAAGTTTGTCACCGGACTGAGACATGGTAGACATTGCATCATCTGACAACAAAAAATTTCAAGAGTCAGGTGAGTTCTATGATGCAAACTAATCATATTGTGATATTATAATCAAAATAGAATTTGAGCCACCATTTTCTGATGTTGAGGCTTCTGGAGGTACTTTAGAGGCCAATAAAAACAATGTTGAAAAATACACTGCACAAATAATATTATCTGCAGCTAAGCCAGCAGCCAAAGTTGAAGGGGAAACACCAAGAGCGTCAGATACAGCAACATAATTGACAGCTGCATAATAAGGAAAACAAAAATATCTAAGTTAAGCTATGTATAGGTTGAAGATACAAATGTTTTTAGCAATATTAATTGATGATCTTTAGAAAAATAAAATAAGAGTTACCTCCACCAATATGTCTACCCATGAGAGCAGCTGCTATCTTCCAACTATCCTGACCAAGCGATCGCATTGGAACAAGTAGGTATGCTACTACTGTCCCAATTGTAGTTGCAACTGTTATGATAATGCAGATTAAAAAATCAGGTTCAATGGGTCACTAGAATCTGAAAAACAAAGACAATAATAACATTTAGACAAATTGCAACTGCATCTAAAGATGAATTCATATGAGATTTAAAAAAAGAATAAAGTAAAATAGGAACAAAAAGAGAAGGTCTTTACTTGATAAATTTAGTGATCCTTTCATAAACAATAACATTAGTTACATTGTGTTATTTATTTGATTTTTTTGTTGGGGGTATGTTTCAAATCTTAAATAAGAAGAGAATGAACTTGATGATGATGAAGGTTGCACAAATAAATTTCAAAGCGTGTGTATTACACTAAGTTTTAGATTCGATTCGCCCCACCAATCTATATATATTGGATGTAAACCGATTGACCGGCGAATCCCCTTCAGGATACTATGAAATCCTTGAAGTGAATTGCATATTCACATCAAACATATCAATAGTTTACAGAATAAAGTTTCTTCATTTACTCTCGTGCACTAGAGAAAAAAAGAAATGACTCAGAAATATTTTTAATAGAAATTTGACTCATTTAACGAATTTGGTCTTCTACTTTATGTCTCCAAAGTATCTCTATTTATAGAGAAACTCATATCAAGTGGTATATTAAGTTATTTAATTTTGCTACGTTAATACAGCTAACAGAGAATTCCAAATATATTTTGGAAATTCCCCTAAGAATCCCCTGTCATTTTCAAAATATATCTAAATTCGTTATTCCATAAATCACATTGATCTTACCTTGATAGAACCATTACTTAGTAACTTATGTTTTCACTCATCCCTGAATAGATTGATAGACAAGCTTTGAACAAAACATTCATTAGAACAAGTGTGCATAACTCACACATGAAATCTCGGTACCATTGATCAAATTATAAAGACGACACATTTGACAAGGCCCTATCTCTCATATCCTCTTTTCATGAGAATTTAAGAGTCAATCCCTTGAACTCTATGAAGCAGCCCACTTTATTCTCAATATAGGTGGACTATATCAGAAATGCACTCATAATTATACATTCTAGCAAATATATGCCATATGTCCATTAAAAAGAGACCTCATCCTACCACTTTTATTTTATAGTCCAAGTATTTTTACCCTCTGGATGTATCTATTGTCAAGTACTTCAATCACTCGAATAGTGTACTTTCATAATTGAATTCAAGATTTGATGCTACTTATATAATATAGCCATGTATGGATACTAGTGTCATTGACCTTGACCAAATTGGTATTTCATACAACAAATTTCTTAGTCATATTACACTAAGTTTTAGATTCGATTCGCCCCACCAATCTATATATATTGGATGTAAACCGATTGACCGGCGAATCCCCTTCAGGATACTATGAAATCCTTGAAGTGAATTGCATATTCACATCAAACATATCAATAGTTTACAGAATAAAGTTTCTTCATTTACTCTCGTGCACTAGAGAAAAAAAGAAATGACTCAGAAATATTTTTAATAGAAATTTGACTCATTTAACGAATTTGGTCTTCTACTTTATGTCTCCAAAGTATCTCTATTTATAGAGAAACTCATATCAAGTGGTATATTAAGTTATTTAATTTTGCTACGTTAATACAGCTAACAGAGAATTCCAAATATATTTTGGAAATTCCCCTAAGAATCCCCTGTCATTTTCAAAATATATCTAAATTCGTTATTCCATAAATCACATTGATCTTACCTTGATAGAACCATTACTTAGTAACTTATGTTTTCACTCATCCCTGAATAGATTGATAGACAAGCTTTGAACAAAACATTCATTAGAACAAGTGTGCATAACTCACACATGAAATCTCGGTACCATTGATCAAATTATAAAGACGACACATTTGACAAGGCCCTATCTCTCATATCCTCTTTTCATGAGAATTTAAGAGTCAATCCCTTGAACTCTATGAAGCAGCCCACTTTATTCTCAATATAGGTGGACTATATCAGAAATGCACTCATAATTATACATTCTAGCAAATATATGCCATATGTCCATTAAAAAGAGACCTCATCCTACCACTTTTATTTTATAGTCCAAGTATTTTTACCCTCTGGATGTATCTATTGTCAAGTACTTCAATCACTCGAATAGTGTACTTTCATAATTGAATTCAAGATTTGATGCTACTTATATAATATAGCCATGTATGGATACTAGTGTCATTGACCTTGACCAAATTGGTATTTCATACAACAAATTTCTTAGTCATTCAGCCTCTTTACTAACTGCAGTTAGAAAAATAAATTTTGTAGCCATGGTGGTGTCTGCGAGTTTGTTTCTTTGAACCCCAAGAAACTGCACATCCACCAAGGTTGAAGATCAATCCACTTGTAGAAGCATGATTCTCAACATGATTTAGCCAACTGGAATCTCTTCCAAAACTGAAGGATATCTACTATAGATTAAACTATAGTTAATTGTTCCTTTCAAATATTTTAATACTTTATTCATAGCATAACAATGCTCTTTGCTTGAATTGCTTATATACCGACATAATCTTCCAACAATATATGTTATATCAAGTCTAGAACAAGTCATGACTTACATCAAGTATCCGATTACCATTTATATTCTTGATAGTATTGACCAACTATCACCAAACCATGACACTTTTGTCATTTAATCTATTCACATTGTATTTAATACGCATTTCAATTATCAAATACACAAACTTTTATATTATTTTACCTTTTACTATATTTAATAAGCATCTCAATTTAAAATTCTAATTCCCTTTTCAATATATCTATGTCTAAGATAAATACATTGAATGCATTAAATATATATTGTCACAAGTTAACAAAGCATGATCATAAAAATTTCTCATTATCAAATATCATAAAATGAGTCAAAACATATAAGTCATCTACTCCTTAACAAATAAGAATTCATTTCATTTCTATTAAAGAAACAGTTTCTTCATAGTTATATTATAACTAATGCATGCATCGTAGATTCTATTTGTTAATTTAAATTTCATATTTAAATATGTTCTATGGTAAATCCAAATAAGTATCACAATACAAACTAAACAATAAATAAAAATTATTAAGATTTTCTATTACTTTCCTCCATTAACATTTGTCAACTTACGATAAGTCCAAATATATACCCAAATTATTGTAAATATCAAGATAATGAATAAACAATTACTTTCATACTATTATGTCCATGTAATATGATATCATCAATTTTAAATATAAAAACTTGTAGCATGAAACAACAATATTATTAAAACACCCACTTGATATTTATAATAATTTATATATCCACTAGTTTCATATCAAAATAAATTAAGAGTATATGCTAAGTATGCATCATAAACCAAACATATATTCATACTTATCATGCATATATGAATCTAATATCACATGTTAAATTTAATATAATAAAATATTACTTTTGAGATACTATCCATAAATTTAAAATATCAAACACATCTTATATCCATATAAAATAATTATGTACCTTTTACCATGGCAGAAAATTGTTAGCAATGAGGAATGATAGGTAATTACGATGGTACAAGTTTAAAACCAAAAGACATCAAAACATTGGGTTAAATATATACACAAAGACATCTGAACATGAGTTTTAAAATTGGTCCACATTTTCATGTCTTGAAGCAAATAGAGATGAGTTTTTGGAAATAACAGAAAACATATATAGAAATTAAAATTGGTATTAAAACTTTCCAAAATGCTTATGACAATCCCACTCTATTTAACCAATGGTATTACTATTTTACTTATTAGTGAGTATTACCTTCTAACATGATTTCCTATGCTAGAAAGATCCAAACAAATATTTGATGCCAACTAACATGATTTCCTATGCTAGAAAGATCCAAACAAATATTTGATGCCAACAAGTGTTCTATCAATATAATTTTTGATGAATGAACACTTCACATATATCGAATAATTTTGAAGTCCAGACACATATTTTTCATGCCCAAGCAATGGTAAAACTTGCACTTATTTTAACCGAAAATCAAATTGCACTAAAAAAAAATCTCTAAATTCAAATTTCACTAAAGTCATAACATATAGAACTTCTTTTGATATTATTATACTTAATGTTAGATTTATAAATATGTATGAATTTATGACACTATAAAATATGGAAGGATAATGATACTTATCTCTCGAAGATTTCTCTTATCATTTGATGCTTTTGTTATAAACATAAATCATCTCTTTCAAATTGTAGTTAGTATAATTAATCAAAAAAGCAAAAATCAAAATCGAACCTTTCACCGTATTCATAAATATGTGATTGTTCATTTTCTTTAATGAAGCAGACATTGTTCAAAAATAAATTAAAACCAAAATTGAACCTAAAGATTATTGGATCTTTTGTTGGGGGTATGCTGCACATCTTGAATATGAAAAGGATGAACTTGATGATGATGAAAGTTGTACAAATAAATTTCAAAGCGTGTCACACTAAACTTTAGGTTCGATTCGCCTCCACCAATCTATATATATTGGATGCAAACGGATTAGCCTACAAATCTTCTTCATGATACTTTGGAATTCTTGAAGTGAATTGCACGTTCACATTAAGCATAATCAATGATCATTAACATAATAAAGTTCATTCATTTAGTCTCGTCCGCTAGAGAAAAGAAGAAATGACTCGTAAATATTTTTGACAGAAATTTGACTCATTTAATGAATTTGGTCATGTACTTTCTGTCTCCAAAGTATCTCTATTTATAGAAAAACTCATATCAATTGGTGAAAGAAGACAACTTTTGAAAAAGATTGTAACCTTTGGTAATTTAACAAATGCATTAGTTTGAATTAAATCCAAGCGTTGCAACCACTTGATCAAGTGGTAATTAAGTTATTTAATTTTGCTACATTAATATAACTATTAGAGAATTCTAAATATAATTTGGAAATTCCCCTCACATTATTGATGTCGAAAATTGACTTTTATAAGTTTGTTGTCCCACAATGATAATTGTTGGGGAGACAAGAGCATATCACTAGTCAAAACCTTGAGACTTTGAATATATGAATCACCTCTCGTATATATTATTCATTAAGTTCATTCTTAGTCAATGTAAAACTATACTCACTCGAGTTCCAACAATCTTCCTCCTTAAAAGTGAGTTTTCACCATATCATACAATTAAAAAGACTTTCAATACAAGAATCCCCTTTTCAAATGTGAGTCTACCACATTCCAACCAATGATACACACTACCTAACTCTATCACACGGTCAAAGATACACTTGAAGAGGATTCATTTATTTAAAATTCGTATTGATATTGGATTTTATGTGTGTATTTGGCATTAATAAGAATTTGAAAAGTTAAAAGATTTTCCTTTAGTCGCCATGATAGGAATATATAATCTAGATTACATGGCATAACAATCAAGAAGTATAATAACTAAAGAAAGTCCGTTCATCAATCAAAAAACGATATTCTCCACTATTGCAAAGAAAGAACGAAAGAGCATCGAATTGTGAGTTACCTGAACCAATTAAGAAAGGAAAAAGAAGCGCGCCGGTGGAGCTAATAACACGGCGGAGATCAGCCCTAAAGAGAAGCAAAGGAATAGCAAGAGGTAGAAGAAACTTCAAAACCAAACCATAAGCAGGAGCTTCAACTGAAAGAATCCCCAAATTACTAGCAGCAAGACACACCAAAATACTCACTATAGCTCCGCTCACCGTCTTCCCAATTTCCGTTTTCTCTGACCAGATTCCAAAAGCTGCGGCGGCGAATAGAGCGGTCCAGTTTCCCCATTGGTCGTTGGGAGAAATCAGTGGGAAGCTCAGATTCAACTTCCCTCCGATCGCCGTTGCAATTGAACTGCGTTTGGACTCTGACTGCCGTACATCGATTCCAAAGGGATGGGTTTTTAATTTGATTTGTGTAGAGAAAGATGACGATGAACGGGAGTTGAATGCTGGTGTCGGAATAACTGTTTTTTGGCGGGAAAATGAATTGGAGGAAGAAGATGGTCTCAGTACAGTAACGATAGCGGAAGCCATTGATCACGGCAACGAAAATAACACCACTGTCGACGTCTCACGTCTCACTCTCACGGAAACCAAAATAGAAATGAATGAGAGTGACAAAGAGAACATCGAGGTTGACTAGGTAGGTGTAGAGTGTACACTAAACAGAAATCGGACTTGTCTAGGTTTTTTTTTTTTTTTTGCTCTGCCATAAAAAAAAACTATGTAACAAAGTACCATTTAATATTCATTAAATACTAAACTATCACATTTTTTTATTTTTCAATTTAATTCAAGTGAGAAATCAATGTTTGAAGGACTAAGTTCTAATTATTATTTTTTTAAATGAAGGGAAATTGATCTCCATCTTATCAATTTTTTTTATTTTTTATTTAATTATATATGTATAAATATAAGAGATTTGATGAATTAAATATGACATGCTCAACAGTACAAAGTTATAATTTGTAAATTAGATATTAACCTACGTGTTGCATAGATATATTTTAATTTATTTAATTTAAGTAGATTTTTTTAAAAATTAATATGAAGTTTTATGTTCTAATTGTCAAATGGTTATTAATATAGTAGTTATATCAATAATATATATTCAATTTTATCAATGTAATTTATAGAAGAGAAGTATCATTGTCAAACCATTATTGTTAGCAAACATACCCAACAATAAAAGGCACATATAAATAGTCCAAATATATTTTATGGATAAACAAGAGAGACATATGTACTCTCAATTTAGAAGAAATTGAAGAAACTTCTCATGTTATTAAGTTCAATATTATATATTCTAAAAATGTATGTATTGAGTAGTAATGTGAAATATATTGGACAAACATTATGAAATAGTAATGTGGGATTAATTTAAAAAAATTTGAATAGACGTTATGAAATAATATTTAAATAAGAGATATAATATAAGATAGTGGATGATATATAACTTGTGAAAAAATTATTTAAAAACTGAGTATAGGAAACTCTTTATGAAGTGAGAAATGTTTATATGTGAATGAGATAGTATGAGTGGCAACAAAGTCTATTTTAAATATATATAATAGATGCGAGATAATGTTACACATTATTTCTCATTAACATATTTCATAATTATAAATATATATTTTATTATTTAATAATTATTATTTTAATTAAATAATTAATTTAAGTTTTATTAATTATTAATTTAAGTAATTATTGTTTTAATTAAATAAATAAATACAATATTAATTATTTTTATAATAATTATCTAATTAAATTTTATTTTTTATAATTATTAAAAAATTTAAATAAAATGGAGTTCATAAAAATAACAAAATTTTATTAAATATTATAATTAAAAATACAAATACAAAATGAGTGAAAAAAAAAGATAAATTTTATTACAATATTTTTATTACATTAATCTCTTATACGGTGTCCGGCCTCACATCGTGGTGATCGACAAATACGACGTGAAATGATGTGAAGGAAGTGGAGTTTGACTCTATCTATTTAATGTCATTCTACAATTGAGAAAACGGTTTTGACAATCCATATCATTGAATTCTGATATACTTATTGTGGTATTACGTTTTCAACATCCTTATAAGGCATCAATATAAACTAAAGAAAATAAAATACATATTAGTAACGCGACACAATTATAAGTAGTATAAATTTTGTTGAAGAATTAAATTTTTAATCTAATAATGTTGCATCTGATCAATGTTTGATCTATAATTGACAATCTATCTAGTAAAAGAATATAAAACTATTATTTAACAAGTTTGACAAGTATATTATACGTAGTTTATCGGGTTAATATGAAAAGTATTTTACTCTAGTGGAAATGATATCTCTCTAGTGCAATGAGGGACAATGAACGGAAACGTTGGGAACACATGACAACAACTAACCTTGATGGGTGCATGAACAATGTATTAAAGAGGACACACAATCTTTCAATCAGTTCTTTGGTGCAAGCAACATATTATAGAGTGATTGCAAAATTTGAAGAAAGATAGACACAAGCCCAAACAATTATGGCATCGGATTTGTTTTACTCAAATACAATCATTCAAAACCTTAACAAGGAACGAACAATATTGAACTCTCATGAAGTTATTATTCACAATTGAGCACATAATATCTTTAGAGTTGGTTCGTCCATCAAGCGGTCGTCATTTAGGGACATTTAAGGTAGACCTCGACAAACGATTGTGTGATTGTGATGAATTTCAAACATTACATTATCCATATTCACATGTCATTGCTACTTGTTCGTTTATTTACCGTGACTACGTGATGTATGTGTCTTTCAAATATATATTGCAATATATCTTTTACGTTAGAGTTCCAAGCAACTGTTCTTCAATCATATTGGCCAAAATACAATGGAATAGAATTGTACCACAATTTAGTCATGAGAAGAGATCCAAAACACCGTCCACAGTCTACCCAAGAGATGTGGTTTGTGTTAGAATGAGGGACATAATAAGAATAAATGTTCTTATCGTACTGATATTCCCAATAGAAATTAGTTCATTATAATAAAATTAGTTCATTTTGTATTTGTATTTTTAATTATAATATTTAATTAAATTTTGTTATTTTTATAAACTCCATTTTATTTAAATTATTTAATAATTATAAAAATTAAAATTTAATTAAATAATTATTATAAAATAATTAACATTATATTTATTTATTTAGTTAAAATAATAATTATTTAAATTAATAACTAATGAAACTTGAATTAATTATTTAATTAAAATAATAATTATTGAATAATAAAATATATATTTATTATAAAATATGTTAACGAGATGTCATTATCTTACATTTATAAATTATAATTACCCACTCTGTCATGACATGCCGTTTTTAATTCATCAAACCCTCTATATTTGTTAATAAAACAAATTTTGTAATTAAAAAAAAGAAAAGAAAAGGACATTGAGAAGTTGGTACGATGAGGACCGATTTCCCTTCATTATTATTAATTTTTTTTTTTTTAAGATTCTTGAGAAGTTGGCACTTCAAAACACCAATTTCTCACTTGGGTTAAATTAAAAATTAAAAACAAATGATAATTTGATATTTAATAAATATTGAATGATACTTTAATACTTAACCTTTTTTTTTATGGTAGAACAAAAAAAAAAGCCACTTGTCTATGTACAAGAGCTCGAATAGGAAAATCTACTATTTATAAACTCTTATCTCTAAACTTTTATTAGTCCATCAAATTAATCTTTTAATTCTTACGATAAGGAGAGTTAATTCATAAATTAATTTGATAGATTAAAAATAATTTAGATGTTATTTATTATATTTTATAGTTCAATAATTATATATAAAAGAGTAGTCGTTTAAATATCAAATTAAAGGTTTATCTCTAATTTGAAACTACATTCTTGATGTTTACTCTTCTAAAAACTTCTTTTGGCTATTACCAATGAAAGTTGACATTGCTAGTAAAAAAAGTAATTAATCATGGGAGATCATAATTTCAAATTGTTGATGTAAAGATTTCATTTATGAACAATATTTAAATATTTCTCTAAGTGTTGTTCAAACTTTAAAATTATCTTTGACATTGATAAGTTATGGGTATTCAAATCCAACTCACAAATTTTGAAATTATGAAAAATAAAAAAAATTCATGATTCAAAAGTTTATTTATTTTAATTTTATTTTTCACATGTTCCTTCTACCGTAGATAATCATGTATGAGCAACATCATTTGTCGATAATAAATATAGATTTTTTCTTAATCAAAATTCAAATTTTGGTACATCACAACCTAGGAAATAGTCGTGCACCATAACCTCATTGTCTCATTCCTAACTATCTCAATGTCTACCTCAACGAAGCGCCCTCCACCAAAGCTACCTCCTCAAGGAAAAAAATTGCGCAAGGACCGTTGAAGCCACATTTGCCACCTACCCCAAAGTATGTTTCGCTTTCCTCATTAGCGTTGAAAAAGATTGTGGATAAGGTGTTGTATGTTTGTTGGAATGAAAGAGTTTGGTGTTTCTAGTTAATAAGGTGTTGCAACCCCTCCATGTCTCATCTGCCTTCCAAACATGTTTTCAATCTTGACATTAGTGAGATCACTTAAAGTCAAAACAAGGATGCAATAGTAAAAAAATTGATTTGTAACTAGATAGATAAAAAAGATTGTGGATTCTCTCCTTTTCGTTGTCATTGATTGTGGGTGTATGTGAAGCTTATGATTAGGTTTTAGATGTTGGTTTAGTCACATTAACTTGACTCTTAGCTACACTATGTTTACTAATGCTCACATATTATTAGAATTTACTATTAAGGAGAAATTGCATAATATCTCTTTAAATGATACTCACATCCTCTGTATTTTTTAAAATACATTTATATTTCTTGTACTCACTAAAAAAATTGTGCATAACATTTTTTTTCATCACACTTACATCTATTTTAATCATTTATAAAACAAACACTAGAATACACATTTCATACTTTTTAAATTGCAGCTGATACTAAATGTACAATTGCATTTCTACAAATTAAAATGAAAATTCTAACGGTATCATATAGTAAATAATATAAATAAATATAAGTATGATAAAAAAATTAGTGAATATAAAAGAGGTAAGTGATTTTTTTAAATTAGACGAGGTTAATGCAATTTTCCTTACTATTAATATTTTTTTTCAATAGATGGAGATTATTCAAACTCTTTAGTTTTAACCTAGCCGTAATTCTCTTGAATTTTTCTATTGAAAGAATGAAATTGTCACTTACTATAAAAATGAAATTGTTACTTACTATAAAAAAAAAAGGTTAAATATGCTTTTGGATCTGATAAATGATTTCCCTTATGTTTTGTTGCTTCTTGTATTTCAATAGTCTTTAGCATAAAGTAAACGTGACTAGTCTGTTACTTTTCCAAATCTCTTCAAGATTTGAGCAAGCTTTAAGTTTAAACTTAAGTTATCTTTAAAAACAAAACAAACAATAAAAAAAGTTTTGGTTGAAAAATCGATATCTAGATTCTCTAGTGGTGAAAATCTTTAGAGTGCAAATATGAGTTTAGAAGGGTGATTGAATCAGGAAATAAATGCTAAAAGTGAACATGTGACTTTCTTTTTTGTTGTTATTACATAAGGTAAAACATGTGACTTTTCAATTAAATAACTCCGCAAGTGTCTACAATTAGACGCCAGAATATCCGCAACAGTAAGTAAAATTCCAAATTTAAGATGTAATTTTAAGTTCACATTGGAAACAATTCATTTGCAAAAAGAATCAGTAAATTTGTTACAATGGTTACTTTGGAAGAAGCGACAAAATGCATTATTAGCCTATGTCTAAGCATGCGATTGGTGAATGCTAAGGTGAAATAGTTGGTACGTGGCACAGTGATTAAAAGTTATTTAAAAATTTAAAAAAGATTTGATGACATTTTTTTTAATAATTCTCTTGATCTTAATATAATAACTCAATCAAATACAATTCATAAGAAAAAAAAATCATTCAAAATTCAAATTTATCAAACCAAAATCATTTATATTACTTTATGAGAAATTATTATATTATTTTCATCATAGTATCATATTATATATATTTTTTTTTACACAATTTTGGAGTATGCAAATGCCACGTGACAGGTGGCAACTAGATTATAAATTCCACTAAGTACTAAGCAGAAAGAGTAGTATACTATAGTGCAACAAATTAAATAAATGATCCAAAGAATAAATTAACCTGCATTATGTGAAGCTGGCATGCACCAAGATTCATACACCTTTCTAACTGTAACTCAATAATAATAAGTATCCAACTATTTGGCAAGATAGAGATTGAAAGACATATACACTATATAAATTGCCAATTGGTGGCTTAATATTCAAAGGTCCATAACCTTATCTCAGCTCAAGTAATTTGTGCACACCTCAACCTGTATCTGATCTGTAATCTACCAGTAATAGTAGATTAGTGGAATATATGGTTGGTCAAAACTTTGATATATAACTATTTATCCAATTTTTTCTACAAATTGAAATACATTGTATCAAGTCATTATTACCACTGTATATATACACAATAATTATAAATGGAATTAAATGTATATATCATTAATAAATATCGTCCTGTGTAATATAACATATAGGAGACTACACAGGAAAAAAAACAACACAAAAAAGGAGTTTTCTAAGGAAAGAAAACCAATATCTGTCTGGTCTCATTCCTACCGTTATTTATGTCATATCAGAGAAAAGAAAACTATTGTAGGATTTGTGTGAAATGTACAAAAATGTAAAGTTTTTCAAAAGAAAAATTACCATGAAAAGCAAATGAAAAAGCACGAGTAGTCCCTTTGACTTCAGTAATCAAATCCATTTTTGTACTATTTTTTATTTTTATTTCTTTCTTTCTTTCTTCTTCTCAAATCTTCAGTGGGTTTCAAGTCACTGTCTCTCTTTCTCTCTTGTCTATTTGTTGCAGTGTTTCTTTTTCACTCTTCTCTTAATAGTTTCCTCTCACACTCTTCAAGAACCCAAAAGACCAAACCTTTCTTTCATGGAGACACAAAAGCTTATCCCTTTAATAATCTTTCTCTTCTTTCTACCTTGTTCTGTTTCCTTTGTTCCTATAGATAACTATTTAATTAACTGTGGATCACACAGCAATGCTTCACTCTTCAATAGAGTCTTCATGGGTGATTCAACCAACCAAGGTTCCATTTTTCTCTCTTCAGATGATTCCATTTCTCTTATAAACAAAAACCCATCTCCAAATTTTCCAACTTTGTACCATACAGCAAGAGTTTTCACCAGCAATGGGAGATACAGGTTCCACATGAAGGAAAATGGTACCCATTTGGTTCGTTTTCACTTCTTTCCCTTTAAAGCTCAAAGCTTTGACATGAAATCTGCTAAATTTAGTGTCTTGGTTAATGGAATTTTGATTATAAAAGAGTTTAGGCCAATTAGTGATCATGTGCTGATCAAAGAGTTTATTTTGAAGATAGAATCAAACATGGTTGAAATTTTGTTTAGACCTGTTAATTCAGGTTTTGGATTTGTAAATGCTGTGGAAGTGTTTAATGCTCCTGTAGATTTTGTTATAGATTATGGAACTAGGTTGGTTGGTCCTTCTGGTGTGGAAGAGTACAAACACATTTCATCTAAGGTTTTAGAAACTATTCATAGGATTAATGTTGGAGGTATGAAAATAACTCCTTTTAATGATACCCTTTGGAGGACTTGGATTCCTGATGAAGATTATTTGGTCTTTAAGGATGCAGCTAAACATGCAATTAGTACTCATACACCTAATTTTCAGAAGGGAGGTGCAACTCCAGAAATTGCGCCCGAAAACGTTTACATGACTGCTCAGCAGATGAATAGGGATAACTCAAGTTTAGCTTCAAGGTTCAACATAACATGGAATTTTCCCGTGGCTCGTGATGGTTTTCCGCATTTAATTCGGTTGCATTTCTGTGATATTGTTAGTCCTGCTCTCAATTTGCTTTACTTTGATGTGTATATCAATGGTTACATTGCATATAAGGATCTTGATTTATCAGCTCTTACAATCCACACTCTTGCATCACCTATCTATGTGGATTTTGTTGCTAATTCAGATGATTCGGGTGTTATTCAATTAAGTGTTGGTCCTTCTGACCTTAGCAGTTCAATAAGGATTAATGCTATATTGAATGGTGCTGAGATAATGAAGATGATCAACAATGTCGATGATAGTACTGTGCACAGGAGGAAACATTTGGAGGTGTTGTTTGGTTCAATTGTTGGAGGAATTGTTGTTTTATTTTTTGTAGCAACTGTTTTTCTACTTGCTATCAAATGCAGAAAGAAGAAACCAAAAGAAAGGACAGTGGAAAGTGTTGGATGGACACCTTTGAATGTGTTTGGAGGGAGTTCACTTAGTAGAACATCTGAACCTGGTTCTTATGGATATTTGGGTATGAAGATTCCTTTTGCTGAAATTCAATCAGCAACAAACAATTTTGATAGAAATTTGATTATTGGTTCTGGTGGATTTGGTATGGTATACAAAGGGGTACTCAGAGACAATGTTAAGGTCGCTGTCAAAAGAGGCGGTACGCCAGGTTCAAGACAAGGCCTTCCAGAATTCCACACAGAAATAACAGTTTTATCCAAAATTCGCCATCGACATCTTGTTTCATTAGTTGGTTTCTGTGAAGAAAATTCGGAAATGATACTTGTCTATGAGTATGTTGAAAAGGGTCCACTGAAAAAACATTTATATGGCTCATCGCGACAACTACCTTTATCTTGGAAGCAGCGGCTCGAGATATGCATTGGTGCGGCTAGAGGTCTACACTATCTTCACACTGGTTTCGCTCAAGGAATCATCCACCGCGACATTAAATCAACCAACATATTACTTGATGAAGATTATGTTGCCAAGGTTGCTGATTTCGGTCTTTCAAGATCAGGACCGTGCATCAATGAAACACATGTTAGTACTGGTGTGAAAGGTAGTTTTGGTTATCTTGATCCTGAGTATTACCGGAGGCAACAGCTTACTGATAAATCAGATGTGTATTCATTTGGTGTTGTGCTTTTTGAGGTTCTTTGTGGTAGACCTGCTGTTGATCCACAACTGACTAGGGAACAGGTGAATTTAGCAGAATGGGCTATTGAATGGCTGCAGAAGGGAATGTTGGAGCATATTGTTGATCCCCATCTTGTTGGAGACATTAAACCGAGGTCGTTGAAGAAATTCGGTGAAATGGCAGAGAAATGTTTGGCTGAGTATGGTGTTGATAGACCAAGTATGGGTGATGTGCTGTGGAATTTGGAATATGCACTTCAGCTTCAAGAAAGTGAACAACAAAGGGGTGTGCATGATGATTATGGTAGTGCTAGTGAAGAAGTTAATGAAACAACAAGAACTATTCATGAAAGTTCTACCAGCAGAAGAATAGAGAAAAATTATGATAATGAGGGTTCAGATATTAGTACTAGCCAAGTTTTTTCTCAGCTTATGAATAAAGAAGGCAGATAGAGAGAGGTGCATATAGCAAATTATTTCTGATGTAATAATAAAAAACACATGGATTAAGATGTATAATATAACAGCATTGTCCAGGCTTTCATATTTTTTTCTATCTATATACATATAATTCATGTTTTCTTCTAAAGAAATTGCATTACCAATATTTACTTACAAAAGAGGCTACTTTAGGCTCCTTATGTAATACTAGTTCACTGATAGTTTCTTAAAAAATGTTTGAATATCGTTGTTGTTTAACATTAAACAGATGCTTCAAATTTGGATATATTGTTGTTGTCAGCCACTAAATGTTCTAGAGTTGATTCAGTGATAATTGTGTTGAGCTTTAGGTTTGATTAAGGTCTGTTTGGATGATATAATTGGAATTAGAATTACAGCTAAAAGTTCTAATTTCAGTTCCAATCCTCAGTGTTCCAGTAGATAAACTGTCGCATCAATTAAAGAAATGTTCAATGGTTATGTTTAAGAACTTTAATGAGACTTGCTGAACAAGTGCTCATTGTTTACTCATCTAATTGATACTGTATAATATGTCAAAGCTATAATAACAAGGGCTAAAAATACTTATAAATGAGGTAAGAGTGAGGTAATAAACTTATAATCAATGGCTCAATCATAAGATCTGAAATGTTGGGGGGGCATATGCAATCACTGTCCATTATGTGTCAAGTGGGACCAGATGAACGAAATGTGAATGCCTTTTGCCGCCTAAGGTTATATATGATCGAATTTTGTTGGCATCCAGCCAAAAAGAAACTGTGTGGGGGCAATGGAATGGAATTAGGCGTGTAGTCTCCACTCAAAATAGCACTTTCTTATATGAAAGCTGCTCTCAACTTTTTTTCTCTCTTTTTGACCATTGTTTTAAAACTGAATCGGAAATTGAACCGATCAAACCGATAAGATACACGAATCATAGTTCAACTATTTTAAATCGTTCGAATCAAAAACGTGGAAAAATTATCAAATAATTTAAGTGTAGACAGTGATATTTTACGGTTCAAGTTGAACCATTCAATTCGGGTTCAAGTTAAACTATTCAATTTGGTTCGGTTGTTAAAACATTATTTGTGATATACTTATCAGTGATCACTGTATATTCTATCAAACACTCAAATTAAATATTGTGACTTTGGTTCATAGACTAAGACTTTTCAGCTTACAACAATATAATGTTTGTTTCTTTATTAAAATAAAAACTATGATGGTGTTGCAAGATCTCTCAAGTCTCACCTACTGCAAATAATGGAAACAAAAAGAAGATATCCAAAACGCTAGCAAAGAAAAAGAAAATACATTGGATTAAGTTAAAGGAAAAGTGCACTACATGAAGTTGCATAGAGAAGGGAATGCTACAACAAGAGAAGGATATGTCACATTATAACTATGACAATAAGTGCATTTTGCAGTATTCTAAAATATTCTATTAAAATGTGTTGGTATTTATATAAAAAAAAGTGTTAATATTAGTTGACAGTTGGTTGGTAATTCAGTTATGACAATTAGCAATAGATATGTTAGAGCTAGTTACATTAGTCATAGTTTAATGTGCTCTCTAAAAATTAATAACAGTAATCCTATAAAAATAAATAATAATAACAGTAATGTACATGAACTACTACACTGTTTCAATCAATTGCATTATTCATAACAAAGACAATTGGCCGGGGAATTAAAAAATGAATTACAATAATGATCAGCGCCACATTTGATGTCACAGTTTAATTTGTTCCCTCCCAAGTTCCACGTACAAATTCAAGAAACATTTTTTCCCTTTGATAAATGGCAAAGAAAGAAATTGAGTTGAAGGGTTCTTGCAGAATCACACTCTGATTCAAAGAGAGAAAGAGGAAGTGGGGTTGAGCCAAGTTACGATATTTTTGTTGAAGATGGCGAAAGTGACACTTCATGTGTACGACTTGACAAATGGGTCGGAGAAGACGAATAGCACCATTGTTCACATCAACAAGATCTTCAAGAATGGGATTGGTCTAGGTGGTATATTCCACAGTGCTGTTCAGGTCTATTCTTTCTTTCTTTATGTTCTCTTTAGGTGTAGAAATAGTAATGTGCTAGTATTTTTGTTGTTTGAGAATTGTAACTGTGAATCTTGAGTCTCCATTTTAATGTTATACTACTAGTAAATGGTTTTAAATTGCACCCAAAATATATATGGTGACATATTAGGGTGATTGTTTGTGACAGGTTTATGGAGATGATGAATGGTCATTTGGATTCAGTGAGGAAGGTACTGGAGTTTTTAGTTGCCCTTCAAGGAAGAATGCAATGTTTACATATCGAAGATCTCTTGCTCTAGGAAAAACAAACTACAATATTTTCAAGGTAAATCAAATATTAAGAGAACTTAGTAAAGAGTGGCCTGGAAATTCTTATGATAGATTCTCCAAAAATTGCAACCACTTCTGTGATGAATTTTGTGTAAGACTAGGCGTGCCAAAACTACCAGGTAAATACTAACTATTTATGTAATGTTTTGTTAGCTATTTTGTCTTTGTAAACAGTAACTTAAGATTGAATAATGAACTTTAGTGAAAGTCGACTTTACTTCATTTTTTCCTAAGTTTACTTACAGCTTTCATGACAGGTTGGGTTAACAGGTTTGCTAATGTTGGTGATATTGCTATGGAAGTGGCTGGGAATACAGCATCAAGGGTGATTCTCTTTTTCTTTAAAAAAAACTTCAAAATTTTAATCTTTTTCTTATTGGTTATGTTGATAATAATCAAAAATTGGTTACTACTGCAGTTTCGACAAGCCAAAACAGAAATGGTATCAGCAAGCAAAGCAGCATACCGATTCCTCTTTTGTGTTACAAATAATGTTAAAACTGATATGGATGATTCAAATAGAGAAGAATCTCCCATAGTTCAAGTTGCTTGGTTGAAAAATCTTGTTACTAATGGTGTGAAACCATCTACTTCTAGTAGTTCAGAAACTGAGAATCATAGTGAGGTTGTGCCTCAACAACATATATAACAAAGTTTACATCTTCACGTGGTAATTGAATGATAGTATATAGTAGTAGAAACTAGCATTAGCATAGGTATGCATGTAGATTTATGTCAGAAACTTAATTCAATTTTTTACATGTTATTCATTGTTTATAAAAAAGTGTATAGTTATGATTTCTTGTTCATCTCATTTTTTTTTGAACGGCACCTTGTTTGTAACTGTTCACAGAAAATGTGGTTGTAATGTTTTTTCATAATCTGACTTGATTTTAAGCAGATTGGAGTCAAATCCCATGGTAATGGAATTTGGTGGTTTGCATTTAACAGTATCAGAGCACGTATATATCATTGGATAATACTTGTTGTAAACAAATTGATCTTAACAATTGGTAATTTAGCTAAATGATTAGATATTACAATATCATTTTAAGCAAAAAAGTAATTGTTATATAAAAATTTATAATAATTATTTATATAATAATTAATGTAAAGTGCTTGGTGGTTGGGGTGGAGTGACAATGAGCTCAAGGGTTGGATCTCTACCTTTAGTATATAAATTAGTATATAATACTAACAAATTATTAAATATATCAACATTGATTGTTTTAAAAAAACTTTATAAGATATACTTAGTGCAGTATATCTCTTGATTTAAGATAATCTCTATTTCTTTTTTATTTATTTATACTTCATTTAAAGAAGAGTGATAGACACATGAGTTAAAAAAATAGATAGTAGACAAAGAAAAAGTGAGCAAATGGTTTACAAATGGCTTACAAATGGCAAATGCCAGCAAGTGCAAGAAAATTCTCTAATCACACTTTATTACAAAAACAGCAAAACTCAGAATTTAGGATGCCTTTAATGACGTAAGCTATTAGCTAATGCGGATTACTTTGCTAAGCACCATAATTTCGAAAGTCTTGAAGCGTGACATCATGAACTCCATTTGCAAAAAAATTAGAGACATTTGCTTGAAAAAACATCCATCATCATATTACCACAAAAGTATGTGGTATTGTGATTGTATCTAGCCGTTCAATCAAGATCTTAATCAAATCTAAATTAAATGATCTTAATCAAATGGCCATGAATATATTCCTTTTCGTTATCGATCTTCCTTTTCTTTTTAGTTTTGTTCATTTCATATATAAGAAGGGTTCCCATTGGGTTAAGATTATATAAAAGAAGGATTCCTACTCGTTAGCATTGGTGCTTGTCAAGCCATTCAAAGGCACCATGTTTATAATTGAAATTGTATGTGTTATCCATCCATACTTTTGTACTGCTATAGTTACCAAGAAATGACAAACTACGTTAGTAAATGACAAAAAAGTTCCAAAACTGTTTAAATACTAACATCATCACAAGATCGTTAAACCACCAATATATAAGATGGAATACACGATTCAACAGTGCAAGTATAACAACCACGAGGTCTGCAATTATATTATTGCCATTAATAATCAGCTCAAAAAAGTATAGATCTCTACAATACTCAGAAGTATGAAAGTCACTCCACATAGAAAATTAGCAGCCCCACATACAAGTAACGAAAATCACAACAAAACAGTGACACCACCACAACATGTTCAATCACAGCTGAAGCAGAATGAGTTTGACAAGCACATCACTCCCGAATCACGGTATATAATATCATATTGTTATATACAGATGACAGACCTCCAATGAAATAACAAAAGACTGAAGTCACCAGCAAAGACACCATGATTAATCTGACAATTAAGCATTCCGTTAGAAGATAATCCTGTCATCATCTGCATTCTCTGCAATATGGAGTGATCTAACTGCTTGTGCTGCTATAAGATCAACGGAGAATCTTGTAGGATCCCACTCTGCTTCTTCGTAAAGCGGTCCGTGCATGTTGTTTTTGTAAGGCCCGGACGAGATAGACCACTTGCCATTTTCAGCAGTGACGGACCATGTGCCACCATCTAGATTCGGAAAACAAGCTCTTTTACCATCCATGAAGAAATCAAGATTATGATTATAATCCCAGGTCTTACACTCAACCTTATATGAATCATCTGAGTCTTCATCGAGTAGAACATGCAGAGCGACAGCTTCCGCAATTGCAGCACCCTCTTCATCAAGTCGTTGTTGTTCTTCTTTCTTTTTCTGTTTCTTTTTTTCCAGTTCAGATATGATGGCAGCAGAAGTAGCTAGAGCTTTTTCCAAGCGTCTCTTTTTCTTTTCAGCTTGTTTCAGACGATCCAACTCATCTTTCACCTGTTTCTTCTTTGCTTTTCTCACATGTTGCCCTTTATTACACGCCATGTTATCCATAGAACTTACTACTGACATAAATACTTAAAAATGATTGTTTTGAACCCCTATTCTTCAAGAGATCTTCTTTAGAGTTGTATACATTTATCTATAATTTTTTTTCTTCCTTTTTTCCCTAAACTATTATTAAGCTAATGAATTCTAATTAGTTGAAGTATAAAGACTAGTACTAACGAAAAAGTTCCGACTACTACACCCACTCAGGTCTGTAGGAGTACCTCATTTTACGAACAATGCAGTCCCAAAAAGAAACGACAGGAGACAACATCAAAGAAAATTCATAAGCACTCTTAGATCCGTCGCTTGGCCCCATTCTTCTTAACTTCCCGCAACCCTTGAACTTGCCCATCCCGAAAAGGCCAACAGGTCTACAGTATTGTTAATAAATCTGCACCGAGAAATCACACTCCGACTCCAGTACACCCTTCCCAACTGCAGTTTAAGGAAAAATACAGCAAAGTCGTCAAAAACTGAAAGTGCTCACAAACATAAAAAGGCATGATTCATTTACAAGTAGATATCATGTAAATGCACAAACTTCCATTATAGTATCCAACTCATGATATTTAAGTATCCATATATATAAAGACAGTCAGGAGAATAGACGATACTGAGGATTACAAATGTTACACAGAAATTGTGACAAATAATGGGCACTAGCATGACTGGATGATGTTGATAACATGCAAAAACAATACATCAAATTCTCAAAACAAGTGTGCAACGTAACTTTTTAAGGAAAGGTTGAGGAATTAAAAGTAAAGGCAGAGAGGAAAGCCATGTAGCACCAACACCTTGGAATGAAGGCTTGTCCAGTGTCCAACAAGTTTCATGTCTAACACCGTTATGACACCGATACAAGTGATTACATTCAATCACTTCAGTTTTCTTCAATTATTACAGTATCTACTAGTCATTGTCATGTCTGTGTCAATGCCTCATAAGCGGAAAGTGTAAGGCAAAAAGACACATTATACATTTTGTATTAGGCTACATAAATTATTCAAAAACAAGCAGACACTCTTCCTTTATTGAATGAGAAATACAGGGGAAAAGGCCATATAAACCTGGAAATTAATCATTGTTAAAACTTCATAAATCAAATTAATAATTGATCAACATGAGAAACAGAGAGTGATGCCCACATCACATCAACACTGATTTAACCAAAACATACATTACATCTGAGACAGTATCATAGTACATTAGCACTAACTTCTAAGTATTGACGGATTAATTAAAAAATTAACCATCCTGGAACGAACAACAAGGGCAAAAAGTGAACGACGATCACTTGAAAACCAAGCCCTTCAATTACTTCTATAATGTATAAACACGATGAATTATCATTGCCTGGACAGAATACACACCAAACTTGATCTAATTATATTTAGTGAGATTGATTTCATGTTTTTACAATATACACAAAAGAACATAATCCATCCGTCAAATCCTAATTGCAACAAAAGAAACCCTAAAATGAACAAAAAATATCATAACCCTAACCAGATCCACCGAATTTTTCGTAAAAAATTCAATAAACTCAATTCGAGTAAAATCCATGCACTCCAATATACAAAAATCACAAGATCTAATCGACCAAAAATATAAAAACTATGAATTTCCCAAAATCAATCACTCCAATACAGAATTAAAACCAAATCCAAAATTCAATCAAAGGAAACACAAAAACAAATCACGAAAATAAAAAAATCCATCACATATTAATGAAGAAGGAAAAAAAAAAGAAGGGAAAAATAAAATCAAACCTGAGGGAATGGCATAGAGAGAGAAAGGGGGAGCAAAACCTATGAGAGTGGTGGTTTAATGACCTAAGATTGAAAGCAAAATAAACGAAAGAAGTGATTGCTGGTAACGAAAGTAGTTGGATCTAGAGAAAACGTAGTTGGGTAGAAAAAGAAAGTGAAAACTGAGAAAGAGAGAGAGAGAGAGAGAGAGAGAAAGAGAGAGAGAAAAGAAAAATGAGATAGAAGAAGAAGTAACCGATAACATGAGAGAGGAAAACAAACAACAACGGTGTCATTCTCGAATAGTGTTGGGACACGTGTGGCTTGAATGATAAAAGGACGTTCTAGAAAAATTTAAAAAATCTGACTTTTTTTGCTTTTGTTTGGGTCGAACGGGCACGTGGCCCCAATTTGGTTCAAAGTGGGACCCACCTAATGGTTTCCGTGGGGCTCGCCCTACCCGAGTGATCGGGCATATTTTTTGCGATTTGCGAATGGGTATGGGGACGGTTCGGATTTTTTTTTTATAATTATTAATTGATGACGTACTATGTGGCTAATATGGAAAATATCAGATGTTTCTATTTATGTAATTGATTTTTTTTTGGTAGAATTATTAATGCATTGGATTGGATATTTAGTCAAAACAATAAATACATTGGATATTTTTTTTTAACCTCCTCATAACGAATTTGTAGTGTTTAAATCTAAATCGATTAAAATATAAATTTTAAAAAATTAAAAATAGTGTAAAATTAAACTTGATTGGATATCTTTAGATATTTTTTTTTAAAGTTCCAATTAAATTTTGGATTTTATATATTGATTTTTAAAATTGAAATAAATTTTAATATTTATTAATTTTTTATTATTATAAAATATTGCAATTAATCTATTATTTTTTTTTTCAATCAACAGTATTTATTGATTTAATTTAGTCTATTTATTTTACTATTTTATTTGTTTTAAACATAATCATTATTATTCTGTAATATTTTTTTAGTATATAAAATGTTATATTTTACATAAAATTTATTAATTTGTTGTAACTTTCTAATATCAATATTTATCACTATATGATTTGAATAAACTGAGAATTAAAATAATTAAAATTACAAATACTTGGATCGGGACAATTTTTTTAAAGGAGTATTACAAATCAAACCGAACATTGATTTTAATCTTTAATTAAATGCAATAATTTTGTATTAAAATTGATATAAATGCACCACAAACACAATAGTTAGAGTTCCGTCAAATAAATGATTTTTTCGGTTATAGCTTGAACTAGAGATCTCTTGATTGATTTATATTTAACTAAAACTTCTTAAATCATGAGATATGAATCATTTGTTAGGAGGGATGGTAATAATAGGTTAGGTCGTCACTCACGGGCCAATGGTCTGACTTACTTATGGTCTAGTCTGATCTGACCTATTTAATAAAAAGGTTAGACTTATGTCATTTTTAAAGTCTATTTATTTAAATAGATCAAACAACTTAAAAAAAAACTATTAAGTTTGACATACCGACCTATATATATTTTATTATTTATTATTATTATTATATTAATAATATTATTTTCTATTTTAAATTCTATCAATTAAGCAATTACTCAGTAAGTATTTCATATTCAGTAGTTGTTTCATATTCGGAAGCATTCTATATTTGGTAGTCATTTTATATTTGGTAGTTGTTCAATTAGAATAACTCAGTAGTCTTCCATATTTGTTTAAAAGGTAATAATGAGTGTGTTTGTTTAAGAAAAAAAAAATCTATTATTTGACACAAAAAATTATTTTTTAGAGTTTAAATGATGTTTGTTTCATATTTTTAAAAAATTATTTTAAATAGGTTTTTAAATAGGCTTCGAGGCCAGACCAGACTTTTAGAAAGGTCAGACCATGCCGAAAAAAAAGCCTATGATAGGCCGTATGCCAATCTTAGGCCTAAAAAATAAATCGTAGACCAGAGACTCAGGCCTTTCAAAACCTGGTCTGGCCTGACCTGACCTATTTCCACCCCTATTTGTTAGTTACATATTTGATTTGATAGATTGGTTGCTAATTAAATCAGATTAAACTTATCTTGTCTTTATTTATTTTTGACAAATTGGTTTGTAAATTGAAATTATATTAAATTGATTTTATTTTTTAATAATTTTATTTCAAATCAAATCAAGTTCAATCTAATTTATTTTAATTTTGAGTTTTAATTTTTCAACAAAAAGTGTAGAAATATCAAAATAAATCATAGAAGTCACAAGTTTATTCAAATCAAGTGTTGCAACTCATATTTGATTTTAACATAATCAATATGTTTTTTATTTATTAATTTACTAATTTATTAATATTTGATTTTAACATAATAAATATGTTTTTAAATAATATTTTTTAACAATAAAAAAAATTTAACAGTAAATATTAAACTGTGTATTGCACCGGTCATTTACGATCATTTAAAACATATAAGTAAAAAGTTGTGGATGATATGAAAATATCTCACAAAACAAATCGATACATAAGAAAAAATTGTTCTTAAACATAAGTATTATTTTAATCTATTATTTTATTTCTCAATATATTATTTATAAATATTACTAATTTTTTTTATAATATAAAAATTAAAATTAAAAATATTTAAATATAAAAATTATTTCAAAAACATCTACAAAATAAAACAATCACATTAAAGTTATTTTTTATTTATAGGAATAGTCAAATCAAAGATAATCGAAGACGTAAAAAAAAGTATAATTTAGACAACTTTATGAAAAAAAAATTATCCTACACTTTATATTTATACTTTTATTTTATACAAACACAAAAAATAATAATTCTTATCCGATTAAATTCAATTTGAATTTCAAAAGAAATTTTAAATTTTTTAAAAACACAAATTTATTTTAAAAAGTTTAAATTTTATATCAAATTTTTTCGTTTTAAATATTTCTTTCCAAAATACATTTATATCAATAAAAATAAATATATTTAATTTAAAATTTTAGATTGAGTATATTAAGTTTTGTGATTTAACTTTAATTATTTTATATTTAAGATTAGATATTTTTTAATTTTTTTTTTAACAATGACCTGTCAAAACAGTTTGACTCTTTTTTCTTGGACTTAATTTTGAGTCTTTTTGGTACGAGTACGAAGGCTTTAGTTAAAAAAAAGTAAGGGGGAAGACCCATTACAGTATTAATTTCCTTAAAAAATGTATTTTGATAAATAATAGTAACAATGATAATATAGTAATAATACTAATAATAGTTTAATTTTCATATATTATTAATGTAATTTTTTTACATATTCAACTAACTTTAATATTGACTTTATAAATAATTATAATAAATATTAAATATAATTAATTATTTAACAATGGTAATTTATTAATAACATAAATTTTTTTTATATTGACATTATATATAAATTAAATTTTAATAATAAATATGTTTATATATTTTATGGGAAAAAATATGTTTATATATCTTTGAATGTTGATTTTTTTTTTTTTATTTGAAAACCATTATTTTATGCCTTAAATATAAAAACATGTAGTTTTTATGTATTTTTCTTTATTTAGGTTAGGCCCTTCTTATTCCAAAAAAAAAAAAATTGATGTAAAATATATTTTCATATATATATATATATATATATATATATATATTATTAAATGTTGATTTTGTTTTCCTTTGACCACCATTTAACAGACTCTTAAAACATGAAAATTTTCAAACATTCTTAATTAATTTTAATTATTTTTTCTTTTTTCGTAATTTACTAAAAATCTTGACATTTAATTTTTAAATATTTTCATATGGGCATTTAAATAATTATTATGATACTTAAAAGTCCTTTGAAATATTTATTTTCAAAATATTGAGTTCAAATAATTATAAATTGATTATAATTTTTTTTCTTCTTTTTTTAAAATAATTCTAAATTGATTTTTTTGTTGTCAACGAATCAAATTTAACTCGGAAAACTAAGAATCAAATTTGTAAAATAATAACCGTTGACCAAATCATAACTATTAATCAAGATTTTAGCTCCGCGTGATAAAATTATGTTTTAAGTTAGTTGATAGCTGAAAAGTTGTCTAATAGCTGAAAAATTAGGCGATAACTGATGAATTATAGCTGAAAAACTAATTAATTGAAATTAAAATATTTGATAAATTTAACTTGTTACAATATGAAATAACATAATTATATTTATCTCATTTCTAAATTTTGTGGTAGAAACAAAAGACATACAAAGCTTTGGAAAAAAAAAAAACTAAAATCATGCAATTTATTTTTTTGGGTACATCATTTATCTTTTTTATTGCGATAAAAACATAAATTTGAAAAATTTTCTAAAAATTTAGCAAACTTCACAAGTATAAATAGTAATAGTAAAAACAATGCAATTCATTTACTGTTTACAATTTGATATAAAAAATTAAAAGATGATGAAATAATAATAAATATGACAAGATATACCTTGATCAATTTGTGTTTGGTATATTTCTTATAACATGAATAATATGAAAGTTCATTTTCTAAAATTATTTTAACAATAAATTAAAGAAATTGAGTCTCTACTTCTATTTTTATGAGGTGAAGATATAAGTAAAGGAAGTTAGATGAACATGTGAGTGAGAAAGTGGTCGGTGAGTGCTCTTGTTATTTTGTATTACTGAAACAAAATAATAAAGAAAAAAAATTATAAATAGAAGAAAATATAAAAAATAATAAACTAAAATGCTATTTGAAATAGTCTTAAAATAAATTATAAATCGATAAAAAAAAATTTGTTCTTCAAACACATCTCATTTAATCCAACAAACTTATAAACTAATTTAATAATAAGCTAATTTATCGACATTAGCAAACACCAAATAGTGACTTTAATATGCATATTATGCATATTAACATTCATAATCTTATATATATATATATGCCCTTCTCTTTTCCACAACAAATTGAAAGTCGAAAAACATTGCAATGTATCATCATAACACGATGCCGAGTCCAAGATTTGGAAATTCCTATGTAATCTTCTTTGTTCTTAGTTGTTTACACTTATTTTTACCTCTTTGTTTTGATCATTTTATAACCAAAATTTTGTTTGTGTAACATTCATTTACATGTTCTTAGTTGTTTACATGTTCCTAGTCATTTACAAAATTTTCTCTTTTTATAACGGTTTGATGTGTGACAATATTTAAGTTTGTGCTCATTTTCTTTTGCGACAAATAACACCGCTCTATTATTAATTTTTGTGCAGGTTATGAGTGTGATCTCTTTAGTTCTAGTATTAGGATCAATAGCAGAAAGCAGAGTAGTGAATTCTAAAATAGAGAACTTTGATTATCCTGCTATCAATTGCAGAAAACACAGTGCAGTTTTGACAGATTTTGGTGCTGTTGGTGATGGAAAAACCTCTAACACAAAGGCATTTAATGATGCAATAAACAAACTTAGCCAATATGCAAATGATGGTGGTGCACAACTTATTGTTCCACCTGGAAAATGGCTTACTGGTAGTTTCAATCTCACAAGTCATTTCACTCTTTTTCTCCAAAAGGGTGCTGTCATTCTTGGATCTCAGGTATTATTTAGCATTTTTTTGTTTCAGTCCTTTTTTGCACTGAAATTTTTAATATTTGATAAGCTTTAATTTTGTAGCATTTATACATTTAAATAATTAATAATACACTTTATGATATAGGTTGAATCAGAATGGCCTAAACTTCCAATTCTACCATCTTATGGAGGAGGAAAATATGCACCTAATGAAAGGTTTAGCAGTCTCATTTTTGGAACTCATCTCACTGATGTTATAATTACTGGTAATCATTTAATTAAGTAATATCTATAGACTATTATTAAAGATTGTTATGTTTATATTAAAAATGGCAAAGCACTTTTTTATGTTTTGAATTTCCAATATAAAATAGAATTTAACGCTTTTAAAATTAGAAGTTGGTAAAATGAATAGAATAATAATTGATTGGTCATGCATATATATACAATAACAACAATTCAATGAATGATTGACAATAGTCAATTTATTATATAAAGTAAGTTTGCAAAATTCATAAAATCATGTAGTTTTCTTTCTTTAGGTTAGGCCCTCCTTAAAAAAAAAATTATGTAAATATATTTTCATATATATATTTTTGAATGATGATTTTTTTTTTGACCACCATTAAACACACATGTGAAAAATTTCAAACATTCTTAATTAGTCTTAATTTTTTTTCTTCTTTCCCAATTTATTAAAAATCTTTACATTTAATATTTAAATATTTTCTCATCTTTCCATATGACATCTAAATAATTATTAAGATACTTAAAAGTCCTTTGAAATATTTATGTTCAAGATATTAAATTCAAATCTATGGGAGGACATTTATAAATTGACCATAAATTTTTTTCCTTTCTCATTTAAAAAAAAATAATTTTAAACTTTTTTATTTTAATCAATGAATCAAATTTAACTCAACTCAAAATCACATCCATAAAATAATAAACTTTGACTAAATAATAACCGTTAATCACTCATAATTGTTAATCATTTTAATATGCATATTAGCAGTCATAATTCCCTCTATATATATCTACTGTATACCCATCTCTTCTCCACAACAAATTAAAAGGAACACGATGCTGAGTCCAAGATTTGGAAATTCCTATGTAATTTTCATTGTTCTTAGATGTCTACACTTATATTCACCCCTTTGTTTTGATCAGTTTTATAACCAAAATTTTGTTTGTGTAATGTTCATTTACATGTTTTTTGTCACACTCACAATGGTTTCTATGTTGATATGTTTGTCATTATAGTTATTTTTTCATCTGAGGTCTAATAATAATCTGCTAGTCCATCAAATAAAAAATTGAAAAATGAAATAACATAATTGTTTGATAGGTTAATAAATTTGGATTGAATGTCAGTGTAAAATAATTTTGCGCAGACAATATTATTATTTCTTAATTTTTTTATGCCTGATAATATATAAGTTTGTGTTCATTTTCTTTTCACAACAAATAATATTGCTCTATTATTAATTTTTGTGCAGGTTATTAGTGTGATCTCTATAGTTCTGATATTAGGGTCAGTAGCAGAAAGCAGAGTAGTGAGTTCTAAAATAGAGAGCTTTGATTACCCTGCTATTAATTGCAGAAAACACAGTGCAGTTCTAACAGATTTTGGTGCTGTTGGTGATGGAAAAACCTCTAACACAAAGGCATTTAATGCTGCAATAAGCAAACTTAGCCAATATGCAAATGATGGTGGTGCACAACTTATTGTTCCACCTGGAAAATGGCTTACTGGTTATACTAAAGGATCATTTATATGATACAGGATGAATCAGAATGGCCTCAACTTCCAGTTCTACCATCTTATGGAAGAGGAAGAGATGCACCTGGTGGAAGGTTTAGCAGTCTCATTTTTGGAACTCATCTCACTGATGTTATAATTACTGGTAATCATTTAATTAATTAACATCTATAGGCTATTATTAAAGATTGTTATGTTTATATTAAAAATGACAAAGTAAATTTTTTTTTTGGAATTTGACATATTGTAATTTGATTATTAGGTAACAATGGGACTATTGATGGACAAGGATCTTATTGGTGGGGCAAGTTTAAAAAGAAGCAAATGAAGCTCACCAGACCATACATGATTGAAATCATGTACTCTGATCAAATCCAAATCTCAAATCTCACTTTGATCAATTCTCCATCTTGGTTTGTTCATCCAATTTACAGCAGGTTTGATAAAAATACACCATTTTCAATTTTCTCAACCTTAGTCCATTATTATTATTCCTTATGCATAATAATACATTATTTTATTCTTCTAATTAATTTTTTTATTTTCAGTAACATAATTGTACAAGGTCTTACCATTCTTGCACCAGTTACTTCTCCAAACACAGATGGAATTAACCCAGGTAATGTATTTATTCATCCATTATATGCATAATAATATCACCAGTTTAAAAAAGCCAGTGAAATTATTATGTATATATCCATTATTAAGTAATTAAAACTATCAAATACAAGGACTAAATTACTAACCACTTTTTTGTTTTGTTTTTTGGTTAACAGATTCATGTTCAAATGTTAAGATTGAAGACAATTTCATAGTTTCTGGTGATGATTGTATTGCAATAAAAAGTGGTTGGGATGAGTATGGTATAAAAGTTGGAATGCCAACACAACACGTAATCATTAGAAGACTAACATGTATATCCCCTGACAGTGCTACAATTGCATTAGGAAGTGAAATGTCTGGTGGAATTCAAGATGTTAGAGCTGAAGACATTACAGCAATCTCAACAGAATCAGCTGTTAGAATCAAATCAGCAGTAGGCAGAGGAGGATTTGTGAGAGACATTTTTGTCAAAGGAATGAACTTGAACACTATGAAATATGTGTTTTGGATGACAGGTTCATATAGTTCACACGCTGATGAAGGTTTTGATCCAAAAGCATTGCCTAATGTTACTAATATTAATTACAGTAATATTATTGCTAAGAAAGTGACATATGCTGCTCAACTTGAAGGAATTAGTAATGACCCTTATACTGGAATTTGCATTTCTAATACGAATATTGAAATGGCTGCAAAGAAGAAGAAACTTCCATGGAATTGCACTGATGTTTCTGGTGTTACAAGTAGTGATGTGACACCTCAACCTTGTGCTTTGTTGCCACAGAAAGGTAAATTTGAATGTGCTTATCCAAGTGATAAATTGGCTATTGATAATGTTCAATTCAAGACCTGTAACTTCAAAAGTAGTAACCTCTTCTAAATGTAATTTTATTTTATTTTATAGTGATGGACATTTATGTTTTTTTATAAGGATAAAAAATTGTTATCAAAGGTTGGGATTTTTTACTTTTGTTTCTTTTACAAGGATGTTAATTGTCATTTTGCTTATCCATGGTATATATTCTATGAATTCATTTTAGGACAGTGGTTACATTAGTTAAGTTTATTTATTTTTTATTTATCTTAAAAGAATGATAAATTTATTATAATTAATTTACACAAAGATTTCGGCTCAAATCTAAACTATTAATTTTGTAAGTGTTCGATAAATTTTAATTTTTTTTTATTTTTTAATTAAAATTAATTTATTAAAAATTAATTTTAGTCGCTTTAAAACTAAATACATACAAAAATTGATTTGGGAAATGAAAAAACGATTTTGAGTCAAAAGTGGAACGTGAAAACAAGGAGAATTGGGTCTTTATTTGGATTCTTCTTTTTAAAAACTAACTTATTTTCTAAAAGGAATAAAACCATGCATTCTTTTTACTCACAATCTGTTTGAAAGTTTGACAAATGAATTAGATTAATATTAGTCATGTGATTTTAATCGTTCCCTTAATTAAATTAAATACAATTAAAAAAAATGAATGATAAAAAAACAAAACATCAACTCAAAATAATTAAAATAGTTGTATACTAATTCAACCAAATTACTTATATTTTGTTATGAATATTTAATTAAAACTTCACCCACCCCATCCCTTTCAACATCCCTCCATCCCTTTTAAGTTTACATCCTTTCAGGTATGGAACATTCTACAGTATTGTTTATGCAATTTCAGTAATCTAGAATATTCAATTTTTCTTTTCTTTTTAGAATGAGTAATCTAGAACTTACAATTTATTTATAAATTATTTTCTATTTACTTTTATAAGTTTACCAAAATAGTTTATAAAAATAGTTTATAATTTATATAAAAATAATTTAATTTAATTTTATCTTTTATTATATAAATAACTTATAAAATAGCTTATATATAATCTCAGGCGGGTCCAAGAATTTGCCTTGGCAAAGAGTTTCCATACAGACAGATGAAAGTATTTACTGCAGTCCTGTAACGTAGCCACAGCTTCAAATTAGCAGACCAAAATATATCGATAAAATACTTCTTTACGTAGTCTTCATCTCCTAAAACCTCTAAAATTGCAATTAAAGAGGTGGTCGGATCTAGCTTAGATAACATAAAAGATTATAATTGAAATTCATAAAAGTTATATAGTTTTATCAAAGATTCAACATAACATCAATACACAATACAAATATATTATATGAAAAGAGACATTTACATTGAATTAAAGTTTTGTCATTCGTTCTCCTAAAGCCTTGAAATCATCGATAATTGAATTAGAACTAAAGGTTTCAGCTATTTCTTTTTCAATATAAAACATCATATTGTCAGCAAGAAATTCATCCTCCATCTTGCTACGCAGTCTTATCTTGATAATCTTCATTGCTGAAAATGATCTTTCTGTAGTAGCTGTAGAAACCAGAAGAATTAAAATAAGACGAATTAATCGATCAATCAAATAATATGTATCCGCCTTTCCTGTTTTTTTTAGAGCTTCATATAATTCAGACATAGTTGACAAGTTATTTAAATCTGGATGACTAACAACATCAAGAAAAAAGTGTTTCAATTGAAATCTCAAATTAATTTTATCTTGATAATTAAAATCCACAGGATAAAATTTATTTACAAGAGTACATATATTATCCATATCAAATGCTTTGTAAATATCTTTAGGAACCAAACTATTGCTTAGACTCAAAAGCTCCATTGTTTACGCACAAAATCTATGATTCAATTCTTGCAATTGTTGATCAATTGTAACACAAAAGAGATTCACTCTATATTGTTGACCCACTATATAAATAGCATTACAATCGGGGGAATCAATATCATGCTGCTCACAAAATAATATCACATTTTTCAATAAATCATCCCAATCACCATCTCTCAACTTTTGAATTAATATTTTTGTATTGTTGACTAATTACATTGCATTAAGTATATCTTGAGATTTATGTTGTAAAGCTTGACAAAGATGATATGTAATTCCTATAATCTCTTTCATCGTGTGCAAAATCAATATAAACTCAAATGATTTCATAAGCTTATGAACAGCATTAGCATTACTACATGTAGAATAATTTGTTCGATTTCTTCTAATATCTTGAAGAACTGCACAAGTTGGATTATACAAATTTATCATACTACAAACAGAAGAAAAATGTTAGCTCCAATGAGTATCGCCGACTCGTTTCAAATTGCAAATCTGATTTTGTCCACTACCACTTTCAAGTTCACCAATCTCTAACAAAGTTGAAATCTCCTATAATATGACACTTTGCAATTCATCATGTCGTTTACTAGAGAAACACACAACATTGATAATAAAAGTTAAGTGTGAAAAGAAATCATGAATAGGAAAAACTTCTCTATAAGCAATAACCAAAACAAGTTGTAATCTATGTGCAAAATAATGTATATAACAAGCATAAGGACAATCTTTGAGAAATAATGCTTGTAATCTATTCAACTCCCTCTCATATTACTAGCACCATCGTACCCTTGTCCACGAATATTTAAAATATCAAGACCATACCGAGAAAGAACATCACAAATGGCTTTTTTAAGAGTGATCGTCATAGTGTCTTTAACATGCACAAGACCAAAAAAACGTTCTTGTATCAATCCATTTTTATCCACAAACCTCAAAATAATAGCCATTTGCCCCCTTAGAGATTCATCACGTGATTCATCAACAATTATGCAAAATTTAGAATCCCCAATCTCTCTCGAATATAGCTTTTCACTTTACTAGACATGATATGCAAAATTTCCTTTTGAATTTTAGGAGAGGTATGCTTTGAGTTATATGGAGCATTCTCTAGCACTACTTTTACAAGTTCATCATTGTATGATGCTAAGAGTTTGATCATTTCAAGAAAGTTACCTCTATTTTTTGATCCTAGTGATTCGTCGTGGCCACGAAAAGCACAAGCTTGAAATGTGAGTCAACGAATTGAATCAATAGAGCTTTTGAGGCTAAGTCTATTTTTGCTGATGAGATCGACACTCTGCACATTAAAGCCGTTTATGGTGTACATAGATTGATTGCACAAGTCTTGACATGCTTTCATTGCATTATTGTGAAACAAACAATGACTTTCTCCAATTTGTTTAAGAATAGGACAACTCTTTCCGGCATTGACAATTAGTCGGAGAGTACTCTAGCCATGAAGGGAACATTTTGAACCAAGATGCCTGAAATCGTCTTGGACGCTTGTCTCTATTTAGGGGATATTTTTCAATTACACATTTAGTAAACAACTAAATATGTTTTCATTTAGTAGAGTTTACTACATAAATTACATAACGTTAATAATAAATTATGCTATAAAATAAATAAGAATCAAACATGATATAAAAAAATTATACAAATATGTCAAACTCAAATTAAAGACAAACAACTTATATTATAAAAGAAAAATAATATACAACAACAATAATGAAGTTACGTGCGGGGAGCTTTTGTTTCAAATATGAATTATATACATAATAAAGTTAATTGTATTTTCTTTGTCTTGTGTATTGAAGTTTTTTTAATTGGTTAACTTTTGTTTCATGGTTGTTTTAAAATATATGCCAATATTTTGAAAATAAATTTTAAATGTGAGATTTAGAATAACAATAAATTTCAGTTGATTACTTACCAAAAAACTACTTTGATAGGGAGAGTCAGTGAAGAGACGAAGCTGCAAAGAGCAATATAGCAATATGAACATAGAACTGATAGGATAAAAGGGAGAGAGAGGGAGGGATACGGAGAGGATAAATTGAAAAGGGTAACGTTAGCTTCTCAAAACTATAAAGGTTTGAGGAATATTTTTGTAATTATTATTATTATTATTATTATTATTTTAATAATCTATCTTTATTATTTAAAGAAAGGGAGACCGATAGGAAAAATTGAAAAAGTTAGTTTCTCAAAACCACAAAGATTTGAGGGATATTTTTGTAATTATCACTATTATTTTAATAAGATGTCGTGGCCTCTGGCCGCTCCGTAAAAGGTCCACCGAATGTAGGGATATGTAGCTAATGTAAGAAGAAAATAATATTAAACATCATCAAATCATTTTTTATATGGAAAAAAAAAATTACCTCCAAGAGATACTGTAGTTAACAGCGTATCCAAACTCTATTGTCAAGGAGGATTTTATATATTTTAGGATTGTTTATAATTTGAAGATATTGTAAACTTTTTTAAAAGATAAAGATATTATAGAAACAAAAGTTGAGAAATATATTGATGAAAAGGAGATTAAGACAACTATTAAATATTAATAAAATGATTTTATAGTAAAGAATCTTTTACTTAAGTGTTTTTGAAGGTAAAATTAAAAGAATATGTACATGAAAAGGAAAATTCAGTTGTACAATGCTATTTAAGGGTTTCGAAGTTGGCTTAATTTATTCTTTTATGCTTTTTTTTCTTTCTGAGTTAGGTTCTTGTCCTCTTAAATTTTTGTTTTTATTTTGTTTAGCTAAAAATATTACATAAATACAAATATATTTTTAAAGATGACAATGCTAATATTGTGTGCATAACAAAGTTCATATATGAATTCTGACCATATTCAAATTCTTAAACCCCTAACTAATTTATAGTATATTATATATGAAGATGTTATTTAATTTTTTTTAATAAATGTTTTTATTTAGTTTGTAATACGTCATTTGACATAGCAAACTAATTTTTGTAACTTCAGTTGCCATTTTAAAATAATATTATGAGTGATATATTGAAGTTTTAATTTGTTTTTTTTTTTTGCTATTTATAAATTACATCAACATAATTTTTTTTAATGATTATGATTCTTTGTAAAATAAATTTTATTGATCGGTTACAATATTTCATTTATCTATTTAACATATCCTCTTTTTTTATAAATATAAACTATAAAAAATGTTAAATGCATATTATTGTAAAAAAAATTGAAATTTTTTAGTGAAAGAGTATTTACTCAAAATGCTAAAAATATTTAATATATTTCTTTAAAATTTATTTAAAATTTAGAGTATTTTATTATATAAGTTTTTTGGATATATATGACATTTGTCATTTCATTAAAATAAATATAATTTATTTGATGAAGAACTCTTATTATTAATACATAATTGAAACAAATTCGTGCAGCGCAAGAATATTATCTTTATTAGTGAGACAAAAGGAGCATACCTAAAAGACAGTAATTTCATCAAATATAACATAATTTATTGGCTTTTTGGCATGTTCACGGTGCTTGTTAGTTTTATGGTATAATGAAATTGATTTGATATTTTCACTTAATTTTAAAACAATTTTTTTTTCTCCGACTCAAAACAAATAAATAACATTTATTATTTTTATTTTAAAATTTACATATATCTACTAGTAAGCACTACTATAACCACGGACTATCTTTTCTAATCATTGTCCACCACCACTCGACCACCACAATCATCACCATCTCCAATTACTATCATTATCTTCAACCATTGCTGCCGCACTCGACCACCACTCCGTCTACAATCACACTTGAACCACCCTCTTCAAATGTCCGACCATATTTTTTGACTTTTACAACTATTTTAGATAACTGATCACCAGTGCATTAATCATTTACACAATTACTACTTTCAACCATTATTAATAAAAATATTATAATTAAATAAATTATCAGTTTATAAGATTTAAATTATTTAAAATAATTATAATTTTAATAATATTTATTAATTATTTGTATATGTTAGTATATTTTTATATTTAGATAATTAAAAATAAGACAATATAAAGAGAGTAATTTAATTCAAATAAAATAAAAAATTGAAATCAAACTCATAATTAAATTTCAGAATTTGAAATTAAAAGTTGAAAATCCAAAATTAAATCTAGTTTTAATTTAAAAAAGTTATCAAATTATAAAACCAAAATCCACCTTGATTGGGGACTGAATAATTTACTCTTAGTAATTTTTTTAAATATTTACTTGTCAAAATAGTTTAACTCTTGTTTTCTTAGACTTATTTTTGACTCTTTATGGTATAGCAACTCTATAAAGTACGAGTACTACTGTATAGTAAGGGGAAAGGCCGATATAGTATTAATTTCTTGTAAAAATAATTATTTTGATGAATAATAATAACAACGATAATATAATAATAGAAATAATAATAAATATGTTCATATATATTTCGGCAGAAGATATATTCTTTGAACGTTGGAAATTTTTGATTTGACAACCATTCTTTTATGTCGTAAATATAAAAACATGTAGTTTTTATGTAGTTTTCTTTCTTTAGGTTAGGCCCTCCATATTCCAAAAAAGAAAAGATCATGTAAAATATATTTTCATACATATTTTCAAATATTGATTTTGTTTTCCTTTTACCACCATTTAACCCACTTAAACTAGAAAAATTTCAATAATATTTAATTGATCTTAATTTTTTTTCTTCTTTCGTAATTTACTAAGAATCTTAACATTTAATTTTTAAATCTTTTCTCATCTTTTCATATGGATATCTAAATAATTATTAATATACTTAAAAGTCCTTTCAATTATTTATTTTGAATATATTGAGTTCAAATCGAGAGGGGTACTGGTGGGACAATTATCAATCGACCATAACTTTTTTCCCTTTCTTATCATTATTATTTTTTAAATAATCTTAAATTTATTTATTTTTGTCAATCAATCAAATTTAACTCAGAAAAATTAAGAATCACATTCATAAAATAATAACCATTAATCACAATTTTAATATGCATATTAGCAGTCATAATCCTCTATATATATCTACTATATGCCCATCTCTTCTCCACAACACACTGAAAGTAGAAAAACAGAACACGATGATGAGTCCAAGATTTGGAAATTCCTATGTAATTTTCTTTGTTCTTAGTTGTTTGCACTTATTTTTACCCTTCTCTTTTGATCATTTTTATAACCAAAATTTTGTTTGTGTAATGTTTATTTACATGTTCTTTGTCACATTCACAATGATTTCTATGATGTCATGTCGTTAATATAAAGTTATTTTTTCCTCTGACGTGTAATCGTAATTTGCTAACCCATCAAATAAAATATCAAAAAATGAAATTACATAATTGTTTAATGGGTTGACAAGTTTTGATTGAATTTCAGTGTAAAATAACTTTACACATACAATATTATTATTTCCTCTTTTTTTGATCAGAGGCAATATATAAGTTGATGTTTATTTTCTTTCTCGACGAATAACATCGCTCTATTGTTATTTTTTGTGCAGGTTATTGGGTTGATCTCTTTAGTTCTGATATTGGGATCAATAGCAGAAAGTAGACTAGTGAGTTCTAAAATAGAAAACTTAGATTATCTTGCTATCAATTGTAGAAAACACAGTGCAGTTTTGACAGATTTTGGTGCTGTTGGTGATGGAAAAACCTCTAACACAAAGGCATTTAATGATGCAATAAACAAACTTAGCCAATATGCAAATGATGGTGGTGCACAACTTATTGTTCCACCTGGAAAATGGCTTACTGGTAGTTTCAATCTCACAAGTCATTTCACTCTTTTTCTCCAAAAGGGTGCTGTCATTCTTGGATCTCAGGTATTATTTAGCATTTTTTTGTTTCAGTCCTTTTTTGCACTGAAATTTTTAATATTTGATAAGTTTTAATAATTAATAATATACTAAAGGATCATTTATATGATACAGGATGAATCAGAATGGCCTCAACTTCCAGTTCTACCATCTTATGGAAGAGGAAGAGATGCACCTGGTGGAAGGTTTAGCAGTCTCATTTTTGGAACTCATCTCACTGATGTTATAATTACTGGTAATCATTTGATTAAGAAATATCTATATGCTATTATTAAAGATTCCTATGTTTATATTACAAATGACAAAGTACTTTTTTTTTTTTTTTTGAATTTAACATATTGTAACTTGATTATTAGGTAACAATGGGACTATTGATGGACAAGGATCTTATTGGTGGAGCAAGTTTAAAAAAGATAAAATGAAGCTCACCAGACCATACATGATTGAAATCATGTATTCTGATCAAATTCAAATCTCAAATCTCACTTTGATCAATTCTCCATCTTGGTTTGTCCATCCAATTTACAGCAGGTTTGAAAAATACACACTATTTTTAATTTGCTCAACCTTAGTCCATTATTAGTCTTTATGCATAATAATGCATTCTTTCATTCTTCTAATTAATTTTTTTATTTTCAGTAACATAATTATACAAGGTCTTACCATTCTTGCACCAGTTACTTCCCCAAACACAGATGGAATTGACCCAGGTAATGTATCTATTCATCCATTATAGCATAATAATTTCACCAGCTTAACCGGTGAAATAATTATGTATATATTCAGTATTAAGTAATAAAAATTATCAAATACACATACTAAATTACTAACCACTTTTTTTGTTTCTTTGTTAACAGATTCATGCTCAAATGTTAAGATTGAAGACAATTTCATAGTTTCTGGTGATGATTGTATTGCAATTAAAAGTGGTTGGGATGAGTATGGTATTAAAGTTGGAATGCCAACACAACACGTAATCATTAGAAGACTAACATGTATATCCCCTGACAGTGCTACAATTGCATTAGGAAGTGAAATGTCTGGTGGAATTCAAGATGTTAGAGCTGAAGACATTACAGCAATCTCAACAGAATCAGCTGTTAGAATCAAATCTGCAGTAGGCAGAGGAGGATTTGTGAGAGACATTTTTGTCAAAGGAATGAACTTGAATACTATGAAATATGTGTTTTGGATGACAGGTGCATATGGTCAGCATGCTGATGAAGGTTTTGATCCAAAAGCATTGCCTAATGTTACTAATATTAATTACAGTGATATTGTTGCTAAGAATGTGACATTTGCTGGTAAACTTGAAGGCATTAGTAATGACCCTTATACTGGAATTTGCATTTCTAATACGAATATTGAAATGGCTGCAAATAAGAAGAAACTTCCATGGAATTGCACTGATGTTTCTGGTGTTACAAGTAGTGATGTGACACCTCAACCATGTGCTTTGTTGCCACAGAAGGATAAATTCGAATGTGCTTATCCAAGTGATAAATTGGCTATTGATAATGTTCAGTTCAAGACTTGTAGCATCTAAATGTAACTTTTTTTTAGTGATAATAATATATATTGACTGATATGAAATTTTGAACCATAAAGTGATATTGAATTGTTATCAAAGTTGCATAGTTTTTTATTTTTGGGTCTTTTATAAGTATATATGTTTGCTAATAATGGTTTTTGAAGGATTCAATAATGTTTAGCCCTTCATAGACTTCTATCATTTTACTTATCCATGGTTTATATCCATGAATTCATTTAAGGATATAGTTTTCTTAATGACAAAGATAAAAAGAATATAAATAAAGAGTATATGAGATATAGCAACCCATTACAAGAAACTTCTACATACCCATAATCCCTATGAAATCTTCTCTAGCTGCAATTTCTTAGCCACATAGAAGTCACATAAGTAGAAACTATAGCACATATGGTTCTTGTCCAGACACATGTATACCAAATATTAATGACACTATGTCCCTCTAATTAAGGCACTAAAAGCCTTTCTATGTGGCAGAGTGCATTTTCATAGTAGCATTCACTATTTGTTAACTTTCTCTGCAGCAATCAATTGTTTCATTGAAGTATATGTAGAGAAATTTTTATGTTGTCACAGTGATATAATACTTGGATATAATGTGAAAGAGTTAAGTATTAGTTTTGGGACTCTCTCTCTTGCATAAATAAAAGTGATGCACCCACTGTAGACAGTGGTTACATTAGTTATGTTTATTTATTTTTCATTTAGTTCTTATTCTAAAAATAAGGAAAGAGTTAACTACAATTGATTGGTCAAGTAGTAAAATGACGGGTATTTGCTTTGACGAATTCTATTGTTTTTGGATCTGACATATCCTCGTTAATGCTATTGGGGAAGATAAATTAAAATAATTTTATAAGTGTTTAATGAATTTTAAAGTTTTTTATTTCTTTTAATTAAAATCAATTTATGTAAAATTAATTTTAGTTGTTGTGAAATCAAACACACTTACAAAAATTGATAAGGAAAATGAAGAAGCAATATGGAGTTAAAACTGGTAGGTGGAAACAAGAACACTTGGGTCCTTTTTTGGGTCCTGTTTTTTAAAAATATCTTATTTTTTTATAAAAAAAATAAAAAATAAAACAAAATCATGCTTTTTTACTCACAATCAAATCATGCTTAAAAGCTTGACAAATGAATTAAATTAATATTAGTCATGTGATTTTAATTCTTCCCTTAATTAAATTTAATAAAATTAAAAAAAAATGAATGATAAAAAAACAAAACATCAACTAAAATAATTAAAACACTTGTATACAAATTCAACCAAATTATTTACATTTTGTTTTGAATATTTATATTAGTGGATGTCCATTCCCTTTGCCCTTCTACATTTCTTAATATCTATGACATTTATTAGGGGATGATTTATTATTTGTTTGTAGGCTATACTAATTGCTAGTGACTTTCCTTATGTTAATGTAGTCATTCATGTACTTATGTACTTATAAGTTACAAAATTTATGTCTTGTAGAGTTTTGTGTCTTATAGATAAGACTAACATGACATTGTAAAGTACACTCAATAAGATTGAATATAATGATTATATTCTTTATTTTTTTTCTTCATCTATTTTGTTCTATATTTTGTTTTTATTTAGTTAATTTCGTAACAGGTTACCCGTATTATTCTCTACGATATGAATGATAGGAATTCTCTTGAATGTTATATTACAATAATAATTTTCTTCTTCTCAATATCTTTGTACTAATCTAATTATTTTAAACTATCATTCTATTTTTGTTGGATATAATTTAATATTCAAATTTTCATTATGAATGTTATTTAAGTAACTTTGATCTTATATATACAATATTAATTAACATTATATATTTGAAGATAAGTTTTATTGATAATTTGAGTTGCTAAATTATTATCTTTAAATTCTCACATTTTATTTTATATATTTTATTTGAGCAATTTATGAGTAGAAAATAAATAATTTATTTTATAGTTATTTAGATAAAATATGGTTAAAGTTGTTGATGGTATAACTAGTTGGGTCATCCTATATTACTAAGTATTGTATTCGAATTGATATTGAACATTATATAGCATATGCTCGTATACAAAAATGGAATTTAAGAATTCATTATTTATTATATATATTTAAAACAGACCCCCGAATGTCACCTCACTCCCGAATGCCACCTCATTTTATTTCATCCACCTATACAAATATTTCTCACATCAGCCAAAAAGCTGATGTGGACCTCTCATCCTTTCTCCCCTCTCAATCATGTTCTCAATGTCTAATCTCCTTCAATCCTCCTCTCAATAATAATATTATTTTATAATAAATTTATAAATTATAAAATTATTTTACAATTATTTATAATAAAATTATAATTTATAAATTATTTTATAATTTGATAATAATTTATATTATTATCAAATTATTTTATATATTATTATCAAATTATTTTATAAGTTATTTTAAAAATTATAAAATTATTTATAATAAATTTATAATTTATAAATTATTTTATAATTTGATAATAATTTATAATTTATATTATTATCAAATTATTTTATAAGTTATTTTTTTAATAAATTTATAAATTATTTTATAATATCATTACTCATTTACCAATGTTAATAATTTATATTATTAGTCATTAAATTCAATGTAAAAAAACCATCTAATCACTCATAAATATCTATTATCTATTATATATATTTAAAACAGACCCCCGAATGTCACCTCACTCCCGAATGCCACCTCATTCTATTTCATCCACCTAGCCAAAAAGCTGATGTGGACCTCTCATCTTTTCTCTCCTCTCAATCATGTTCTCAATGTAATTTCCTTCTCAATCCTCCTCTCAATAATAATATTATTTTATAATAAATTTATAAATTATAAAATTATTTTATAATTATTTATAATAAAATTATAATTTATAAATTATTTTATAATTTGATAATAATTTATATTATTATCAAATTATTTTATAAGTTATTTTATAAATTATAAAATTTTTTATAATAAATTTATAATTTATAAATTATTTTACAATTTGATAATAATTTATAATTTATATTATTATCAAATTATTTTATAA
>NC_021163.2:11957514-11958346 GCF_000331145.2 Cicer arietinum | reverse complement strand
ATTAATGTCAATCCATTTATAATTTCTTTCAATTTATGTCAATCCATTTTTTTAGTAACATTTTATACAATAAAAATATATATTCTATTTGACAAAAAATAAACAAATTTATAAAAAATAATCATAAAATAAGAATATATGAAAAATTATTAAAAAAGTTACTTCCAATTATTAAAATACACAAATTTATTTAAAATTATAATATATGAATATATTAAAAAATATAATCAACAAAAGTTTACTATATATATGTGTTTTGAAAAAATATGTTAACACTTAATTTTTATCAATTAAATGTATATTTATAATTAAATGCTATTTTTTATTTTAATTTTTATTATTATAATTATAATTTGAATGTTAAAAAATAAATAAAAATTTAAGTATTGCATAAAATTAAATTATTTTTTAATAAAATTTATTTGTTTGGTACATATCAACATAACTATAATTCAATTGCACAAACAATTAGTTAAAACTTTTAAATACCTAAAATTGATTTAAAGTATATATAAATCTTTAATAAAATTAATTTCAAACTATTGATTAAAGATATTCAATAATTTTTTTTACAACAACTTCTAATGATCGCAATTAAAAAATCATACTAATAAAACAAATAAATTTAGACTACGCTACAATATAATTCAACATTAACATTTTTTTTTAAATAAAAATATTGAATAGTCAATCATATTTTTAAATTTTTATATCTTATTTTTTGGTATATATTTTACATTTTATTTCATCAAATAAATACAAGTACCATTATATGTTGAAAAATAAATTGTTAATCAAAGTACAATGAGTCAAACAATTATCCTATATAATA
>NC_021163.2:11956730-11957083 GCF_000331145.2 Cicer arietinum | reverse complement strand
TTATTACCAAATTATTTTATAAGTTATTTTATAATAAATTTATAAACTATTTTATAATATTATTAGTCATTTACCAATGGTAATAATTTATATTATTAGTCATTAAATTTAATAAACAAAACCACATAATCACTCGTAAACTGTTTTTTTACAAACTTTTGATAAAATATATTCAATATTTTTTTTTTACAACAACTTTTCATGCTCGCAATTAAAATATCATAATAATAAAACAAATAAATTTAGACAACACTACAATATAATTCAACATTAACATTTTTTTAAAATAAAAAATATTAAATAGTAAATCATATTTATAAATTTTTACATCTTATTTTTGGGTTTGTATTTTA
>NC_021163.2:11924848-11956322 GCF_000331145.2 Cicer arietinum | reverse complement strand
GTCATTAAATTCAATAAATAAAAAACCACCTAATCACTCATAAATATCGACATAAATATTCTTTATTTAATCTTCCTTTTATGAACAATTATATTATTTCACTTATGGTGAGTAATGATTTTACATGTTAAAAATTAAATTACTCACTAATGTCAATCCATTTTTTTAGTAACATTTTATAAAATAAAAATATATATTCTATTTGACAGAAAATACATAAATTTATTAAAAATAATCATAAAATACGAATATCTGAAAAATTATTAAAAAAGTTACTTCCAATTATTAAAATATATGATATATTATATATATTTAAAATAGACTCCGATGCCACAACAACTTTTTTTTTACAAACTTTTGATGAAATATATTCAATAATTGTTTTTTACAACAACTTCTAATGCTCGCAATTAAAATATCATAATAATAAAATAAATAAATTTAGACTACGCTACAATATAATTCAACATTAACATTTTTTTAAAATAAAAAATATTAAATAGTAAATCATATTTATAAATTTTTACATCTTATTTTTGGGTTTGTATTTTACATTTTATTTCGTCAAATAAATACAAATACCATTATATATTGAAAAATAAGTTAACAAGTACAATGAGTCAAACAATTATCCTATATAATAAGTTATCATACGAATTTTATAAAATATTTTAAAAATTAAATTAGATAATTGTGATGAACATGATTTTCCCTCATTTTAATTTTCCTAATCATATTCAATTATTACAAATCAATAAAGTAATATTATAAGATAACTATATTTATAATACATAAAATATTATTTATAAAACTTATAAAATTAATTAATTAATATACGCGCATCGCGCATGCCATAATCTAGTTTAGAATAAATAACCTCCAATTATACCATCTCGATTTTTGAAAGGGACTTCTCAAGAACATCATCCACATTTCACACTATCGGTGCAAAATTCAACAATTTCATTTAGGGTCAATAACTACAATTTTACCATCTCAATTTTTAAAGCATCATTAAGCTTTATGAACATTGGCTACATTTCATATTATCAATACAAAACTCACATCGTGAACTTTTTAGGATTGTCATCTCAATTTTCGAAATGGTGATCAAGTCTTAAGTACATAGTCCACATTACATGCTATGAACACAAAGTTCAAATAGTGATTATATTTAGAATAAATAACCTCTAATTATACCATCTCGATTTTTGAAAGGGACTTCTCAAGAACATCATCCACATTTCACACTATCAGTGCAAAATTCAGCAATTTCATTTAGGGTCAATAACTACAATTTTACCATCTCAATTTTTAAAGCATCATTAAGCTTCAAGAACATTGTCTACATTTCACATTATCAATACAAAATTCACATCGTGAACTTTTTAGGATTGCCATCTCAATTTTCGAAAGGGTGATCAAGTCTCAAGTACATAGTCCACATTACATGCTATGAACACAAAGTTCATATAGTGATTATATTTAGAATAAATAACCTCCAATTATACCATCTCGATTTTTGAAAGGAACTTCTCAAGAACATCGTCCACATTTCACGCTATCAGTTCAAAATTCAGCAATTTCATTTAGGATCAATAACTACAATTTTACCATCTCAATTTTTAAAGCATCATTAAGCTTCAAGAACCTTGGCTACATTTCACATTATCAATACAAAATTCACATCGTGAACTTTTAAGGATTGTCATCTCAATTTTCGAAAGAGTGATCAAGTCTCAAGTACATCGTCTACACTTCACGCTATGAACACAAAGTTCATATAGTGACTATATTTAGAATAAATAACCTCCGATTATACCTTCTCGATTTTTGAAAGGGACTTCTCAAGAACATTGTCCACATTTCACACTATCAGTGCAAAATTCAACAATTTCATTTAGGGTCAATAACTACAATTTTATCATCTCAATTTTTAAAGCATCATTAACCTTTAAGAACATTGGCTACATTTCACATTATCAATACAAAATTCACATCGTGAACTTTTTGGGATTGCCATCTCAATTTTCGAAAGGGTGATCAAGTTTCAAGTATATCGTCTACACTTCACGCTATGAACACAAAGTTCATATAATGATTATATTTAGAATAAATAACCTCCAATTACACCATCTCGATTTTTGAAAGGACTTCTCAAGAACATCGTCCACATTTCACACTATCACTGCAAAATTCAACAATTTCATTTAGGATCAATAACTACAATTTTACCATATCAATTTTTAAAGCATCATTAAGCTTCAAGAACATTGTCTACATTACACGTTATCAATACAAAATTCACATCGGTAACTTTTTAGGATTGCCATCTCAATTTTCGAAAGGGTGATCAAGTCTGAAGTACATCGTCTACACTTCACGCTATGAACACAAAGTTCATATAGTGATTATATTTAGAATAAATAACCTTCAATTATACCATTTCGATTTTTGAAAGGGACTTCTCAAGAACATCGTCCACATTTCACACTATCAGTGCAAATTCAGCAATTTCATTTAGGGTCAATAACTACAATTTTACCATCTCAATTTTTAAAGCATCATTAAGCTTCAAGAACGTTGTCTACATTTCACATTATCAATACAAAATTCACATGGTGAACTTTTTAGGATTGTCATCTCAATTTTCGAAAGAGCAATCAAGTCTCAAGTACATCGTCTACACTTCACGCTATGAACACAAAGTTCATATAGTGATTATATTTAGAATAAATAACCTCCAATTATACCATCTCAATTTTTGAAAGGGACTTCTCAAAAATATCGTCCACATTTCACACTATCAGTGCAAAATTAAGCAGTTTCATTTAGGGTCAATAACTACAATTTTACCATCTCAATTTTTAAAGCATCATTAAGCTTCAAGAACATTGCCTACATTTCACATTATCAATACAAAATTCACATAGTGAACTTTTTAGGATTGTCATCTCAATTTTCGAAAGGGTGATCAAGTCTCAAGTACATCGACTACACTTCACGCTATGAACACAAAGTTCATAATAACCTCCAATTATACCATCTCGATTTTTGAAATGGACTTCTCAAAAACATCGTCCACATTTCACACTATCAGTGCAAAATTCAACAATTTCATTTAGGGTCAATAACTACAATTTTACCATCTCAATTTTTAAAACATCATTAAGCTTCAAGAACATTGTCCACATTTCACATTATCAATACAAAATTCACATCGTGAACTTTTTAGGATTGTCATCTCAATTTTCGAAAGAGTTATCAAATCTCTAGTACATCGTGTACACTTCACGCTATGAATACAAATTTCATATAGTGATTACATTTATATAGTGATTACATGTAGGGTAAATAACAAATTGTTGAGAAAGAGCTTGCACCTATGACATTATGTCAATAAGAGTAAACCACTTCAAGTAATTTGAAAGCAGTGAGATCTTATAACAAAACCTCAAGATTCAACTATAAGAAGCTCAACGACAGTATATAGTGTGCAAAATCTAACAACCACAATAGTTTAGTAGGGTTCGTTGAATAATTTAGACCAACACTGACACACTAATCTTTTCATTTGCTCTCATTAATTTTATGTTTCCAATTCTCTTTCACTACCTTTTTTGTTGTCTCTATATTTCCTCATTTGAACTTTTTTTGTCATTCTCTGAATGAGACTATGAGAGTAAACCATCCGGACACGGTCCATATTTTTCAAATATATAACTAACAAATTCAAATAGTAATTTCATTTAGGGGTAATATCCTACCATCCCAATTTCAAATCTCAAAATCACCATCTATATTCTATACTACAAAATAATACAAAATTCATACTTATGATTTTGAGAAAAGAAGACATTAACATTCTGCCCCTTCACCTACTTTAATGACATGAGATGCAAAAATAAATAACTCTTATTGAATGATATTGAAAACCTAATTTCCACTATGCATATCCATTAGGGTCAAGAACAGTCAAGTATATCATACCGATTTTTTAATGTGCCGAAGAATCCATGTTGCAAGTATTTTGAATTATGAACGCAGAATAAGAACCACAAAATCTTGCAAGTATTTTGAATTATGAACGCAGAATAAGAACCACAAAATCGGTCAAGATTGAACAATCAAGAACCGACACGTTACTGTAGCTGTTAGGAATTGACCCAAGACTTTGGGGTAATCTACCTACAAACGGTTCTGAAAGAGAGTAGGTTTTCACAACAAAAAGATAAATATATCACCAATATATATGTTCTTATATGTTTCTTATGTTCAATCTTGCTTTGTTTGTAAACAAAATATATTTAAAGTTTGAAACGAATAAAATAATTTAGAAAATAAATTGATTATATGCAAAAGTTATATTATAAATATTTTTATGCTAATATGAAAAGTAGTTTCATAAACCTAACATATTTTTTTGAAATAAATAATGTTATATCTCCATTATAATTATTGCAGTGGAGATAGGAAAAATAGGAATAAAAAAGCAATCTATTAATTAATAATAATTGTTCATATCAGAACTGAGAGATCTCACTTAGATGGTGGATGGAAAGGAAGGAGGCTCTTTAAATGGTGATGTGTGGTCTGAATCTACGACGGAGTAGGTGTCCATTGGTGGGGTGTACTTGCATACACTCTTATGCTCAAGTTAATGTACGATTGAGGTGAGTTATGAGTATATGATAGCATACCTTATTAGGTAATGAGAAATGGCTTATATAGCATGAGATAAAGTGGTATTGGACTTAGGTCAACCCTAAAGTCTAGTCCGAAAAGCCGATGACCCCAAGTCGATTGTTTATGCTAGCATGAAAAGTCGACTTATAAGCATTATCATTTTTGGCATATTATCCTGCAATGTTAGTTGAAATATGCAGTTTTATTAGTTATATGGCTTTATAAATAATAGTACAACAGAGGGATGTGTACCAACTTGACATGGCCATCGCAACTGAAATGTTTTGTGAAGGGTCGAGGTCCGTTTTATCTGAACTAAGGTGTTAGGCGGGGGACTCGAGTTGTCTTTTTTGGCGAGTGTTGTCCCTAATGTGAGGAAGACATGCATAAAAATATATTGTGATAAATTTTACCTTTAGGTGTGTTAGAAAAGTTTTATTTATAATGTGAGGAATGATTTCGTTCAAGAAAGAAACATTTATGTTCGACGAATATCTTGTGATTCTTACCTTTGTTTTCTCCTAACTTTTGGGATTAGGGGAGCTACAACTCTAGGGTTATATTTGAGTGCAGTTATGGATTCTGCAGTGTTGGTCATGTGTATGTTAGTCAGAACAGATTGGGCCTTAGGCCAATCTGGAACAATTGCCCCTAAGTCGTTGTCTTGAGTAAGGGAGGCCATGACTTATAAGGTTGCATAAGGCCTTGTTGTAGAGGTTGGATCTACGGAAAATTCTTTGTTCCCAAAGTTGGGTGGTATCTTTTGAGTCAGGTAGGCATAACTGAGTAAACATAGTTGAGTAGGCGCGTGCACTCCTGCTTGTTGAAAAATAGAAGAAGCTCGTTGAGTAAATGTTATGTAGGCAGGGGCGTATACTCTTATATGTTGAGGGAGTTTGCTTAGGTTGAATTGGTTTCTTCTCCATGGTGAAATTTGTCAGCTTGAGTTTTCATACAAGTCCGAAAAGATGGTTGAACCATATAGGCTTCTTCTGAGTAGCGAAAGAAGTTGTTGTGACGTTGTGTTGGGTCGAGTATGCCTCCTTCTTTGTTGTGAAATAAGTCGTTTAGATGTTGTGCACCAGTATTAGGTCGAGTAAGCCTTCTTTGTTGTGAAAGAAGTCAAATTGTGAAATTGTGTGGGCTTCGTTCTTTGTTATGAAAGAAGTAGGATTGTGAAGCCGCTGTAGACTTCCTTCTTTGTTGTGAAAGAGGTTGAATTGTGAAATCATTGTAGACTTCCCCATTTTTCGAAAAGAGTAGGATTGTGAAGTTGTGTAGCTTCTTTGCAGTGAAAGAGGTAGAACTGTGAAGTCGTCGTAGACTTTCCCCTTACCCGTGAAAGGAGTTGAAATTATGAAGTTGTCTGAAGACTTCCTCTTTATCGTGAAATGAGCTGATTTGTGATGTCACGATCAAGCTTGTGGCATTTAAGGAGTAATAATCTCTCAATTGTAGTATGTTTTGAGTTTAGTTGTGTTCCTTGTTTTAGGAGTAGCCTCATCGAGTGGTATTTTTTGTCCCTGAAATTAACATAAGACACACAATGCATGATAAAGATGTGTATTAATTTGACCTACATAAGGTCCATTGTCGAGATCTCTCTCAACCAAGTGTAGAAGGTCATAAAGGGCATCTGACTTACTGAAATCAAGGTAATTATGTAAAACTGTTTTGCTTTGTTTACTTAAGTAAGGTATGTAGAATTGTTTTGCTTTGTTAACTTAAGAAATAATGAACTCCTGCATAATAAAAATGCACAAACCCTAGCTGGAAAAGTCATTAGTATATCGTATATACAAATTTTTTAATTGATGTACTTGCATGTTGTCCGAGACGGTGGAGTATATGGCTCTCTTGTCTTCATATAAAGGCCTTAAGGGATGATTATGCTCCTGCACAAGAAATCAAAGTACAATCTAGATGCAAGTGTTTATGTAAAGTGAGATGTTAATTTGGGTTGTCATTGCAACTTTGATGATTATGTAACACCTGCTAGTACGTGACCTTCAAAATAAAATAAAAAAATAAAAAAATGCTAAGGTATTCTCTAATAGTTTCTATACCTTCAGGAACTACAAGGTGGTTTTGAAGTTTAGATTCGCTTGAAAGATACTAAGGTGTTGGTTCAAATTGGGGCTCTATTTTTTGTGTTATACTTAACACTGCGGTAGAGTAGAAATATGATTATTTGCTCTAGTAGTAAGTTGTCGTAAAAAAATTTACGTGCAACTCAGAGAGGACACTTTATTTGTAGCGATCCCAGTCACATTCAGCTCCACAAAAAGAGAGGGCACTTAATTTGCAACGACTACAACCACTTTCAGCTCCATAGAAATTATAGTAAAGCCAATTCATTCCAACGGGTCAAGCAAACTTTTTGCAAAACTGACATAAGTGATCCTTGGTGGTGGAATGAGGTGTTGTTGCTTTCTCATCTCAATATGTCCAACAGTATGTTCAAGAATTGATGAAGGGGTCATTAAGTCTTAAGAACTCTGTCCATATTTTACATTATCAATACAAAATTCACATTGTAATTTCATTTAGGGTTAACAATCATCAAGTATATCATCTCAATTTTCAAAAGGGGCGTCGAGTCGCAAGGACATCGTTCACATTTCGCACTATGAACACAAAGTTCATATAGCAATTATTTTTAAGATAAATAACTGCCAATTATACCATCTCAATTTTTGAAAGGGATATCAACTCTAAAAAATATTGTCCACATTTTACACTATGAATACAAAATTCATAGTAATTTGATTTAGGGTCAATAACCACCAATTTTACCTTCTCAGTTGCCTTGTATTTACTATCACCAATCGCTTTAGACACTCAAAGCCTTGTTGAACGTGAGTCAACCCATGTACTTCCATCTATGACTGTTTGATGAATTGAAAATGGAAAAAGGGACCGTGATAGTATCATAGTGTTGTGACTTGACTACTTAACCATGTGGCTTCTTTCTACAAATTGTTAGGATCTCCAAAAAGAGCACAGAATGTGCTTGCTGCTTAATATCAAGGGACTTAAAATTAGATCCCACTGTCAAGAATGCATGTGGCCACCATGTAAATCATTACTCGTTGTTTAAAACTTCAAGCTTAAAACGTTGGTTTTCTTAGTGCAAGCCTTCCTGATAGTTCATAAGTGGTTAAGAAGCACTTATTGCCATGTCATATTGGCCTTCATTTGAAAATTGAAGAACTTGTTTATTTTCTTCCAGTTTCCATTTGAAAGGACTGCTCATATTAATCTGACAGCAATTTCTCCTCTTGAAAGCCTTGGGATGTCATATCGGACTTTGGGAATTGATTTAAACAAAGGTTCACTTTGGCTCTCAGTCGAGGTTGTTGTTTGTTTGATTTTGATTCATAGCTCAACGAGCCTCACGAGTTTAAGAAGTCTGCCGAGGGGCTTGAGGAGCTTGGCCTAAGTCGCCACTTGTTGTTGGCGATGCCGCATCGAAGTTGTGTAGCAGTTTTGATGATTGTTGTATTTATTGTGAAAATTGGGGTTACAGGTTCAAGTGTCCTCTGTTGATTATGAATTGGACTGAAGCTTTCCTCTAAAATCAATAATTTGCTGGCTGTTTTATAAACATGTGCAACATAAAATAATTTTTTACAGTGCCTTCAAATATTTTCCAAATTTTTCAAGGGAAGTTAAGCCAAAAGATGATCAAGCTATCAAGTAGTTTCCTTAAAGTGGCGTGTGACACCTTCTTATGAGACTTACTTGCTTGGCAGAATCATGGCCTTACTAGATCCTGAACCGACAATGATGCTAGGTTGGCGCGTCAGAAGCGCTTGTCGAGCTCAGTCACTTTCAGCTTGATAGTAAAGCCAATTTGTTCCAATGGATCAAGTATTCTTTCTGCAAAACTGACATCAGTGATCTTTGGTAGTGGAATGAGGTGTTGTTTTCTTATCTCAATATGTCCAACAGTATGTTCAAGAATTGATGAAGCTTCATAGCTTCTCAAGCTGGATGTCAAAGGTTTTTTAGTCCTTCAGATCAGTTGCTTCATCAAAACAATTCTCATTTTGACAGTGTAGTGAATAATTGGAAGTGTTGATATAGTTTTATCAAATCTGCAAAATTGAAACAGTAACAGATAGCAATTCACTCAAACACATTACTTCAGATCAGCCTCGAATCGGTCACAGGGCTAGACAATGGTGTGGGGCTGTTTCGTGTTGGAGACAAATCAGAAAAGAGTTTCATCATATCCAATAAGGACCAGTTTGTTTCGGCAACATTGATTTAGAGATGAAAGAATCTGAGTTGTTGTGCCGATGTCCGTGAAAGAGGTGATCTCCCTTAAAATATTTGGAGGAACCAACTTGTAGCTCAGAGTGACGGTGACTCAATCCTCTTTCACGTGAAGGAGTTCTAAAGTGGAATCATCTATGGCACGTTGATAGCTTGTTAGGTGAAGAGAGAAAATATTAACTGAATCTGATTGTATTGAAAATGAATTGAGTTAGTTAGAAGGATAGTGACTCAAGGCTTATATAGCATGAGTCATGTACAGTTACATATCTTGCAGCGCATGATTCATTCTAACCATTGAGAGTGTGAATCATATCACCTCACTCTAATTGAATTCTAAACTGCGCATAACTTTTGAAGCAACAACATTGACCTTGAGGCTGTTTTGGCCCTAAACCACGATGGACCTTTAAACGACGAGAAGGATGTTAGTCATTATGTGATAACATCAATGCATAAGCATATAAATTTAGCTCTTGAAGAAAATGTAGATCACAGTAAAGTGAGTTCTTTTTTGGATCCTCTGAGTTAGAGAAGTTGTTTCCAAGATTCACCAGAATTTTGAGAGACTAAATCGAGAACGACATCATTCCTACAGACAATGCCAATGTTTAGCTCAAAACTTAAATCTCCATCATCAGATAGGATATTAAAAAAGAACTTTACATCAAAACCAGATTGAAAGCCAATGGTATCAGAGGATTCAGAGAAAAATTAACAAAAGACAATTAACTTGGAATAATGTCCAAGTTTAAGGTTAGCAATTTGTAATTGGAATATCAAGAGAAGTTAAATCATACTACAAATAGCCCATAAATTTTACACAACAATTGTAACCCATACAATTGGGTACTTAACTCTCTCATAGCGCAAAGGTATTTACCCTTGGTATATAGCATTGCTATCAATAGAAGCAAAAATGTGTCTGATTATAGTTAACTAAGTAGCAAAATAGCAACCTCAGAAAAAATGATTATAGTTAACTAAGTAGCAAAATAGCAACTTCAGAAAAAATAAAAGCTTCCATGATTATAAAAATACTTGAAGAAAAATATCCAATACATGCAAAGGTATTTAAGAATCCTCTCATTCATAAGGAATTGCGGTAACAGTGTTAACATTTAAAGTTCGCAATTGGTTATGATCAAATAGCAATCTCCTAAAACCATTAGGCACACCCTTAAATCTGCATCATCAAGCTAGGAGAAAAAACTTAGTACCAATTGGCAACAACCCATCTTCATTTGCAGAATTATATAAAGCTCAATATCCCACAATTATTGCTCTACCTTCTCACCTCATAGTTACTGCCATATCAATGGACATAGTATAGACAATTTTGAACACAGATTGCGGCAGACACGAGAAGTGATGGTGACAACTTTCAATATGGATCCAGTGTTACATATTCTATCTATGATAAAATCAATTCAAGCATTCCATATAGATTTTCAATTTTTGAGTTGTCTCAAAGAAAATATGATACTGTTCTTGGTCTTCGATTTTCATATATTTAGTAGTTCACAAGGCTTAAATATTTCATTCCGATATATAATTCATAGAGCAATCGAATTAGGGTCATCAATGCTCAAGCATACCATCTCAAATATAATACTTGCAATTAGAATCACCGACTCATCAAGGAACCAGGCACCCCATACTATTTTTCATCCAAAATAAAGATTCATTTCATATAGTTATCGCAAAAAGGTCCATCAATTCTCAAGAACATTGTATACTTCCCATTATGAATACAAAATCCATATAGTGATCGCATTTAGGGCCATTAACCGTCAAGAATACCATCCCAATTTTATACAATTTATCTTCTAATTGAATTCAGGATTATCGATGTTATAGCTTCCCATCTCAAATATATTTACAACCAGAATCCATGACTAATCAAGGCCCAGTGAACACCATCCAATTTCACATTAACAATAAAGATTTATATTGTCACTGCAACAAGGGCATTTCAAGAACATTATCCATAGTTCATGCTATGATGATGAATAAAACTTCATTAGTAAATGCGTTTAAGGCCCATAATTGTCACATATACCATCCTGACTTTATATAGGGCACATGCTAACATGGGACACTTGTTAAGAAACAAAAAACAGAACAAGTCAATTAGAAATGTATTGAAACCTGTGTTTCAAATCTTTGAAGCAATTGAACTTAGGATAGTAAATGTTCAAGCTTTCCCTCTCAAATATAGTTGGAACTAGAGTCAGTGACTAATCAAGACACAATACACACCACCTTATTTCACAAAAAGATAAAAGATTCATATTGTTATAGCAGCAAGGTTCATCAAGTCTCAAGATAAAAGACCCATATTGTTATAGCAGCAAGGTTCATTAAGTCTCAAGATCACCAACAACGTTCATGAATTACAAAATTCATTTATGAATTACATTTAGCTGTCAATTATATCATCTCAATTTTTCAAAGGGGCTCTTAAGTTTTATATCTTTTTATATTTTTCTCTTTAGGATTTGTTTTGCATTAGGGGAAGTCTGATCACTACTTTTTCTCTTCATCAAAATGAGTATTATTTTCTTTTTTGTGAATCCTCTTAGGGGCATCAAGTCTCAAGAACATTGTCCACGCTTCACACTGTCAATACCAAATTCACATAAGATTTCATTAAGAGCCAATAACCAACAAATATATCATCCCAATTTTTGAAAGGGTCATCATGAAGTCTTTAGAATACATTCCACATTTCACGATGTATGAATACAAAGTGCATGTAGCAATTACATTTAGTGTAAATAATTATTGATTATATCATCAAATTTTTGAAAGGTTCATCAAGTCTAAAGAACATCGCCCATATTTCTCGTTGAGTACAAAATTCACATGGTGATTTCATTTAGGATCAATAATTTCCAATTATACCATCTAAATTTTTGAAAGGGCAATTAAGGCTTAAAAGAACACTATCCACATTTTACACTATCAATAGAAATTTCACATAGTGATTTCATTTAAGGTCAACAACTATAAGTATATCTCTTCAATCTTTGAAAGGGCTATCAAGTCTCAAGGACATCATGAGGATTTCATGCTATGAACACAAAGTTCATAGAGAGATTACATTTTGAGGGTAAATAACCACCAATTATACCATCTTGATTTTTGTAAGGGTCGTCAAGTCTCAAAAACATCGTCGCGTTTCACACGATGAACACAGTTCATATAGCAATTACATTTTAGGGTAAATAACTGCCAATCAATTTTTGAAAGCCAATTATACCATCTCAATTTTGAAAGGGACATCAAGTCTCAAGAACATTATCCATATTTAAGACTAAAAGTACAAAATTCATAATGATTATTGATTTCATTTCTGGTCAATAACTTCCAATTATACCATCAAAAAATTTGAAATGGCCATTATGTCTCAAGAACACCATCCAAATTTTACTATCAATACAAAATTCAGTTAGTGATTTAATTTAGGGTCAACAACCCTCAAGTATACCATTATGATTTTTGGAAGGACCGTCAAGTCTCGCAAACATCATCCACATTTCACGATATGAACACAAAGTTCATATAGCAATTATATTTAGGGTAAATAACCGCCAATTATATCATCTTGATTTTTGAAAGGGGTGTCAAGTCTTAGAACATTGTCCACATTTCACACTATGAATGCAAAATTCATAGTGATTTCATTTAGGGTCAATAACTACTAATTTTAGCATCTCAATGTTTGAAAGAGTCGTTAATTCTCATGAACAATGTTCACAGTTTACATTGTCAATACAAAATTGACATAGTGATTTCATTTAGGGTCAACAACCATCAAGTATACAATACCATCCTGATTTTCGAAATGGACGTCAAGTCTCAAGGACATAATCCACATTTCACGCTATGAACACAAAGTTCATATAGCATTTAGGGTAAATAACCTTCGATTTTACCATCTCGATTTTTGAAAGGGACATCAATTCTAAAAAACATTGTCCACATTTCACACAGTAAGTGCAAATTTGTAGAGATTTCGTTTAGAGTCAATAACAACCAATTTTACCATCTTAATTTTTGAAATGGTCGTTAAGTCTAAAGAATATTCACAGTTGTCAATACAAAATTGACATAGTGATTTCATTTAGGGTCAACAGCCATCAAGTATACAATACCATCCTGATTTTCTAAATGGATGTCAAGTCTCAAGGACATAATCCACATTTCACGCTATGAACACAAAGTTCATATAGCATTTAGGGTAAATAACCTTCGATTTTACCATCTCGATTTTTGAAAGGGACATCAATTCTAAAAAACATTGTCCACATTTCACACAGTAAGTGCAAATTTGTAGAGATTTCGTTTAGAGTCAATAACAACCAATTTTACCATCTTAATTTTTGAAATGGTCGTTAAGTCTAAAGAATATTCACAGTTGTCAATACAAAATTGACATAGTGATTTCATTTAGGGTCAACAGCCATCAAGTATACAATACCATCCTGATTTTCTAAATGGATGTCAAGTCTCAAGGACATGATCCACACTTCACGCTATGAACACAAAGTTCATATAGCATTTAGGGTAAATAACCTTCGATTTAGCATCTCGATTTTTGAAAGGAACGTCGATTCTAAAAAACATTGTCCACATTTCACACTGTGCAAATTTGTAGATTTCATTTAGGGTAAATAATAACCAATTTTACCATCTTAATTTTTGAAATAGTCATTAAATCTAAAGAACACTATTCACAGTTGTCAATATAAAACTGACATAGTGATTTCATTTAGGGTCAACAACCATCAAGTATACCAATATCATCCTGATTTTCGAAATGGCCGTCAAATCTCAAGGACATCATCCACATTTCACGCTATGAACACAAAGTTCATACAACATTTAGGGTAAATAACCTTCTATTATACCATCTCCATTTTTGAAAGGGACTTCAATTCTCAAAAACAGTCCACATTTCACACTGTAAGTGTAAATTTATAGATGTTTCATTTAGGGTCAATAACAACCAATTTAGATTTCATTTATATTTATATTTTTCCAATTCTCTTTCACCATATGCATTCTATATTACAAAATAATACAAAATTCATATATATGATTTCATTTAGGGTCAAGTATATCATACCGAATTTTCAACATGGGTTGGAAGAATTCTTGTTGCAAGTATTTTGAATTATTATGAAGGCTCAAACATCCAAAGCTGAATAAGAATCACAAAATCTTGCAAGATTGAACAATCAAGAACTGAAGCGTGACTGAACAATCAAGACAATCAAGAAACGAAGCGTGACGTTGCTGTAGCTGTTAGGAACGGCAAACAAAAGAATTGGTGTAATTCACCGCGTCGATCCTCATTCCTCTGAAATCCTCGAAAATCCTCAAATCCAAAATTTTTCCGATCCCAATTCCAGCAACCGTAATCAAACACAAGAAACTCTCATGGAGGATCTAAACGCTGATGACACGGAGCGCAAGAAATTGAGCCCGAAACCAATTGCAACTCATAACAGAAAGTTACGCGAGAAAATCCAGATTCTGATTGAAACCCTAAAATCCTCGACTTCGATCAAGAAGTTGATCATTCATTTTGTTTCGGAAAATGTAATATTTTTAATTTTAGGTAAAAATATTGAAAGAATTAAGAGTGAAGACGAGAGAAAGAAGTAAACACCGATGATTGTGTGATGTGAGGACTGACGAGTTTATATATATATTTTTTGTAATCACAGTGAAGCCAACACTAAACTCGGGATTTTTTTTATCCGTTAAAGCAGGGCTTTTTATGACCCGAAAATAAAAATTCAACCGTTTTTAGTTTTTGTGAAAATATTTTCATCCGTCTTTTTGTTTATTAATAATACATTACAGTATATACATTATCTTTTCCGTACAAAATATAACTTGTTATTCTTATAAAATTGTTCTATTTTTCTTATATATACAAAATTATTTTTATAAAAATAGATTATTAAACACAAATGCCACTGTTATGAATTTTTTTTTTATTAAAAAAATTTATATGAATTAGATTTTGGGATTCATCAAGGTCATGAGTCACCTTTGTGAATTTAGATTTATGCACTCATGTTAACTTGTATTAATGCAATACATAGAGATTGGACCCAAAAAGACACTGTAAATTTTAATTTTAAGATTAAAAAATTGAGTTAAATTAAATTGTTAGATCTCAAATGAATAGTTATTGATAGTTTGTTTGCATAAATGTTATGATTTTTTGTAAGAAATGTGGGTTTTACTTTTTATCTAGGAATGTAAAAGTCGTGGAAAGAAAATGTATATGAGTTGAGTAGATTTTAATCAAACTCGATATTAGAATGAATTAAAGTGTTTGACCCACGTATTAGTATAGATCTCGATCTCTAGCTGCATCATGTAATTTTAACAAAGTATTTGTTTTTATTTATAATATACGTGGTTCATGTTGTCTCTCAATGAATCTATATGTTTTTCTCTTAAGCTTTTTTTATTATAATTATCTCTCTGCATATTAATATTTTTTTATTTTTTTTTTCGATTGTGAAACAATATAAATTTTACAAGGAATCGAATAAAAAAATAATTTTAAAATTAATATATTAAACTGAATTAATTAGCAAAACAAAATTAATTTTTGTGTTTAGTTATATAAAATATAAATAAAATTAGCACCACAAATACATAAAATTAACGATAGTTATTTAGAAAAGTTAACTTTAATGATACATTGAAGAGTCAAATTAATCTATTATTGATTTTGTACACCTAAATATATTAAAAATGTCCTTTTCAACGTAAAACAATTATATTATTTATAAAAAAAATTATCATTTAATTTGTGTATGAGTCTTATCTTGGCAATATATGTTTCTAACAAAGTTGTCTCTGTTGTTGTTTTAGAGACTCAAAGTGACAAAAAAGATTAATAGATTTACCAATCAAGTGAATTTTTTTTTCCTCTTTTTACTAATTTTTGACAAACAAATTTATTTATTATTGAAGTAGCTAAATATAAAAATACACTTACATAGGGCATGATGGAAGCGCTTTTGTTTTTTATAATCATTTTATAGATTAGTTTTTCACATCAGTTTTCAAGAAAAGAACTAAAAGAGAAAAGGAGAAAAATTATTTAACAATCTAGATTTTCAAAACTATTTTTAAGATAACAATAAAACAAATCTATCTGGTAATCTAATAATTTTTAAAATCTATTTAATTATATTTAACAATAAAATATAAAAACTTATGATAATTTTTTTAGAAATTTGAAAATTATGATATAAATTTTTCTACAGATGTACTATATCATAAGATAGATGCGCTCCGACACACCTCAAAAATAATGAAAATCAATATATGTGTTCTAAACGCTTCAAATCATCTGATTTGTTGTCACCATAGATTGTGCTTAAAAATCACTATAAATACTAATGAAGATTGAAGACACTTAAGATTTATTAGGTATTCTTTTTATTGGAATGTTTGTGTTTATATGAACTTTTTATTTGAAATATTTATACAAACATATTCATCATTCTCTAATATATTAAAGACAAAGTATATTTGAGATCATTTATGTTTTACGAAAGTAACAATTTGTTCTTTTATAATTTTTTGTAACACTTAGTTCCTTTAATTTTAGTTCAATTTTCGCTTAGATCCTTTAAATTTTTATTTTCTTGATTTAGTCATTTAATTTATATTTTATTTTTACCATTAACCTTTAAGTTATATTAAATTATATATATAGTCAATTAAATTTGATTATTTTCTTGAATTATTACTAAGATATAATCCAAACAACGCAGTAAGTTGGCTATTTAAGTTATTTTTCACGCGAATGTTGTTAATGACATTAATTATGTAGATAAATATTTACTACCATATTTTTAGAGGCTATATAAGTGCTTAAATAGTTGTAAAAAAATCAAAAAATATATACCGTTTATAAAGTTTGATAATTATTTTCTAAAGAATTAGTATGATAGACTTTTATTGTTGTAACATATGATAGAGTTTCTAATAATAAGATGTTTTGAATTGCATTAGTAGTTGTTAGTAAAATAAATGAATAACAATGTAAACATGTTGTAACTTAAAAAATTAAATCTAAAAAGTAAAAACTCAAATGAACTAGACAGAAACTAATTTAAACTTAAAACACATTTGCATTAAAAAAATATAAAAGATCAAATTATTATTTTTATAAAATGTATTGCTTATAATTATTGATTAATATCTCAAGATTTTTTTTACAGGAATTAATATTCATGATATGAATGGGTATAATGGATACACGGTGATAGTCTGATAGAATCCTTTTACACATGAGATAGAGAAAACACGAAGAAAGTACACGGTAGTTATTAAATAATTAAAAAAAAATTCATTAACGAAAATAATGTATTTTCCGTGTCTTTTCTGTTCTTTATGTTTGTTAAATGTAAAAAGTAAAATTAAAAATCAAAATATGTAAAATCTGATCTAGTCATTCATTAAATGTCTAATGTTGACTTTAAGATCAATATTTATGAGATTGTACCTTACAATTTTTACTTGAGAACATGCAATGTATGTCAAAATATTAATTGACATCAAGTCAACAAGTATCTATATGTAAGTCTTCCCCTTCATTTATTATCAATTTATGGTTAATAACCTAATTTTCTCATCTAATATACTTGTTTGGATGTATTGTGGATATTTCAATTGCTCTAATATACTAAGATGAGACGTAAATAAATATTGAAAATAATATTGGATATGAAATCTCCAATTGAGATAGAGTATATTGAGCCAAAAAATTGGAGACTTGTTATCAAATGAGTTTGTTGATTATCATTTGATGAATTAATGTTCCCAATTTCAGGGGAGAGAATAAACATATGAAAATAATAATTGAAATATATTATCTCATCTTGATCCTCATACAAACTATGTCAACCATAAATTCAAAAGATAACTTATTTGCAAAGTTTGAAAGACCAGTTATCAATTACAAATACTCTAATCAAAATTAAAGCCATTGTTGGGAAATGCATCATTGATAATAAGTACCCATGCATGAAGTATGGTATACTTGTCAGTTCCAAAGATAAAAATCCTCAAATAAAGAAATGAGCTAAACAGAAAAATGACCCCAAGTAAGGATATGCCAAAAGAGTATTTGACATAATTGATTTTTCAGTTCCAGAAGACTTGATCACGTTGTTGAAACTTAAGAAAATAAATATATCTCAATAAATTATGTCATAAATAGAATATGATGGAATCGAAATGAAGTCAACACTGACAATATTTTTGTATTATAATATATAGTTATATGTGATTGTGATAACGAAGATCATGTATTAAAGTCTAATAAGATTATAGACAGAGTAAGGCTTGGAACAACATAAATAAGCAACACATTGGAATTAAGCTCGTTTTGCACAACAAAATGTTTTTGGACTTGAAGTATGCGCATGAAAAGAAAATGAGAAAGATGAAAGACTATTGATAACAAACTATCAATGATTTTTAAGAGACATGTTCACCTGAAGTAAATTCAAAAAAAATTTCATACATGTAAGACTCAATTTATATATTAAAAGTGTGTTACAATGTATTTTTATGAATCACTTGATAGCGATAGTTATATGATAATTCCTGAAGGATATAACTTTTATAAGACGTAAAATATGGACTCTTGAAAAGATTGCTTAATCAAAATGAATAAGTCATGCTGATGAGGACCTAAAATGTGTTAATTAGGAGGAAAAATAAAAAAAAAAATTTCAAGTCAAGACTTTATAATAGTTTTTAGTTTTATCTATGTTTAATTTGAATTGTAATAATTTTAGTTAAATGATGTAAGCCCAATATGGGTATAGATAATTGACTTTTGGCCCATTTTAGAAATAAGGTAAATTCTTTTTTAAATACCTTGTAAGAGTATCATTTTAGATAACTTTAAATGAATTAGAATTTCTCTAATGAGAGTTGTGAGTGAGATGTATCTCCTCTTTGAGTTCTTGAATAAGAACTTGCTTGAATCTTATTAATGGATTCCTTACGATTGTGACAATTCCACATTGGCTTATCAATCATCCTTGATTGTGGCGCTTTTTTCATCTTCTCCATCCAACTCATGTTTGTTTTTTTTTTCTTCTATTTTACCATTTTATTTCAAGAAATCACTTTGTTATATCTTCAATCTCATGTGGAAGCACTCAAATCCACATCACATGCTCTCAAACAATCTAGATACATGTGGTATACTATTCTTAGCGAATATTACCAAATGGGGATATGACGATGACATCATTTGTCCATTTTAAAAAAAAAAATTAGAAATAAATTTGATATAAATATTATCAAAACTCCTAAAGAGCTTATGAAATCAAATCAAATATAATGTAGACAATACTTTTATTTACCATTCAAAGAAATGAGAGAAATATACTATCCACCCGGTCATCTTTACCTCCAAAGCACATGATCGTTTTACCTTTTTTTTACTCCCTACTACTTGATAGTCACAACTTTCAAAATTATTAACATTTCTACGATTTCAAATTTGAATTTTGTTTTAAAGAATTCTAAAAAATTTGAATTTCGAAAGTTTTGTGTTCATTTATATTTGTTATTTTTTTTTAAATTATGGACAAATTACATTTCGAAAGTTTCACATTTATCCAAAATTTTGAAATTTTTTTAAAAATTTTAGAAGAATTGCATTTCAAAAGTTTTACGTTCATGTAAATTTTCAAAATTTTGTTAAACTTTTGAGAAAAAAAAAAATTGAATTTCAGATGTTTCACATTCATCCAATGTTTCAAAAAAACATTTTTTAAAAAGATTGCATTTAGAAGGTTTCACATTCATTTGAAATTTCAATTTTATTTGAAACTTTTGAAAAAAAATAAAATTTGGAAGTTTTATATTTATCCACAGTTTCAACTTTTGAAAAATTTGTATTTCGAATGTTTCATCATCTTTTATCCAAAGTTTCAATACTTTTTTAAACTTTTGAAAAAAATTATATTTTGAAAGTTTCACATTCATCAAAAGTTTTAAAATTCTTTTGAAACATTAACTTTTGAAAAAATTATAGTTTAGAAGTTTCACATTCATCTATATTTTTGAACTTTTTTAAATTTAAAAAAAAATTATATTTCTAAATTTCACATTCATGCCAAATTTCAAAATTCTTTTAAACTTTTTTAAAAAATTGACTGTAAGTAGTTTGAAGTAAAATAATCTTTTTACATACTTTGATGTGGAAAGTAAAAAGTAAATATAGAGGGGGTAGACGGTAGATTTATCAAGTAACGAAGTAAGTCTAAAAATTCACTTTTAGAGTTCATAATAGCCAAAAACACTATGGACTTAACTTTGAGTTCGGGTTAGTAATTACTTTTTCCTACAAATAAACTATTTTAAAGCTTTTTAAAAATTTAATACACAGTTTCTAGGATGAAATTTTTATTTTTAATTCTTTAACGAATGACACATATTAACATTTTCCTTTGATTTATTAATTAATTTCTTTAAAGAAATCATTACCATTTTTCTCTATATTTTTTCTTCACTTTGAAGAATTCCTCTATTATTTTTTCACACTTTATCTTCACTATGAAAGGTTTGTGGGTTTGTGTAAAAACAATATATATGACTTTATATATATATATATATATATATATATATATATATACATATATATATATATATTGACATATTATATTAATGATTAATTATATAAAGTTTTATGTTAATTTAAAATTTATAGTTATGTAATCTAACAGTTGATATTTATTTATATTTTTTAAAAATTTATTGTACATTCATTTAAAATTATTTAATTAATTATTAAATTGTTTTAAGATTTTATTAAAATTTATAAAGTTAATCATCTCGATAAAAATTTTTATTTGACTATTGAATTAATAAAATTATATATAAATGAACTTTATTTAACTAAAAAAAAAAATAGATTCATTAATTCAAATTGTAGGAATACAAATTCAATTAATATTTTAAAAATCAGACTCAAGGTCAAATCGACAAAACCTTCAAGTTATAGGTCATGGTTCAATTAGTTCAACCGGTTGAACTAAGGTCAAACCGTTCAATAAATCGTTTAATAAATAAATAATAAAATAAAAATATGTTTGAAATATATGAAAATATTTGGAACTTCATAAATTTTATAAGTAAAAATTCATAAAATTTATAACAAATATTCAATATCTATGACAAATAAATTAAAATTCGAAAAGAAAAGAGAAGTCTTTATAATATAAATTCAAACATCAAATCTTATATAGATCAATCGATCAACTACAAGTGTCTTATGGATTAAATGGAATAAGGATTTAAGTGAAATAGGAGTTTATTTTTATTAAAGTTAAACTTAAAAATATTATTTTTTAATTTAAAAAACAATTTTTTTTTACAAAAATAAATGGAATAAGGATTTAAGTGAAATAGGAGTTTATTTTTGTTAAAGTTAAACTTAAAAATATTATTTTTTAATTTAAAAAACATTTTTTTTACAAAAATAAAAATCATAGAATTTAGAAAACTCTTAAAATATTTTTTAATTTATTTTAATACAATTTATTATTTGAAATCTACGCTAAATAAAAACTAAAAAAATAATTTACTTCCATAACCACTGTTTTGTAAGTAAACACCATAAAATTGTATTCCATAATGGATGTTGAAGCTTTCATCATTATAAATGTCCTAGTAATTATAAATTTAAAATTTTATATTTTACAATGTCAACAATGTTATCTTTTTTATACAAAAATTTATAAAATTAATCAAAATCTCAAAACAAAACTCATAATATTCAAATATATTTATATTTTTATCTCCGTAAACATCAAATTTATCAAATAAATGATTAAAAATATGAGTTTGTTTGAATATTTAAGCTGTAAATTTGATAAAATTTAAATTATATTAATATCATAATTAATTTTATGAATTTTGAGATAATTTTAAGATATAAAAGATTAAATTGAGTTTTGAAATTGTTACTTAAAATTAAATAAAAAAAATAAAAGAGAAGGTATAACACGTTCTGTCTATTTATTTATTTGTATTTTTAACTTGTTTTTATGTTGTAATGTAATATAAAATTATCATGCTATATTATTCACTAAAACTGTATAAATACACATTCACTCATTAATCAAATTGATCTCTACACTTATAAATCTTGCAAACAGCTCTAGTAGTAGCTGCTTTGTCATGACTCATGAGCCATTAGTATATGATCTTGTTCTCCTTTTTATCTCTTTCTCTAGCTCTTCTAGCCCTCCCATTTCTTCAATTTCCTGCGCCATATTTTGTCACACAATCCGTTACTACTTACTAGCAACCACAAAAGCATCCAAATTTGCCAACAAACACAAATTAATGTTTTTGTATATTTCTTTCCAGAAAGAATGATCATTTAATACAATAGAAAAATAAAATATAAAAATTTATAATTATTGTTTCTTACCAAAAAATATTTTGATTCCTTAATCAATGTACTACAAGAGTGTGAGTTTCGAGTTTAGTTCATTAGAAAAAAACAACATATTAGTTACCATTTTTTTCTTAATATCTAATATAAACCATGAAAAAAATGAATAAAAAATAAACTTAGCATCTAAAATAATATTTCCTCAACTTAAGGAAAAACGAATATGAATGTGACTGACCTTTGGTCCCAAAAAGAGCCCGTATGGCACCCCATTGAATTTGTCCGAATGGTGGAGCTGCAAAATACAAACAAAATTAAAGACACCAAATTATACCTTATTTCTAGAAACACACACCTAATGTTTTAAAAATTCAATAATTCAACCGATTTGATCTATCTACAGCTCGATTATTTAAATGCTTAGATCTTAATTTCGTCTTAATTCAAGTTATTTAAAACATATCACACACTACACCAGTTCTATTTTCCATTGACTTTGCTAAAGAAAATGTTAAAATATACTGCTGGTATTATTGGACACACAGCACAAGTAATGCTTAATGTTAAGATAATAATGAATGAATTAATTAATTACTTGGTGAGCCGAAGCAACTCTTCTGAAGTAAGGCACGTTAGCAATGGGACCCACAGGGAATCTCTTATGAACCAATCCATCATGGACAAACATGTATGCAATCCCAAACACCGTAATTCCAAGACCCTGCTCGAAGGTGAGGATATCATTTCATTATCGTAAAATCACTATCATTAATTAAATAAATTGCATTAAACAGATCTCAATAAAACCGTTAATTAAGGGATTAGTAATAAAAAAGTATATTATGAAAGATACACTTACTGCACCAAAACAGAGTCCAGGAACCAATCCCTTGTTAAAAAAACCGTATGAGAGAAGAGCAATTGCAGGGACAGCATTAATTATTGCAAAAATATCATTAAGCTCGAATGGACCTTCTCTTGGTCGATGATGTGACTGTTACAATACAATTTCATCTTTTAATTAAATTAAATAGTACTAAATACTAATTGATTGATATCATATAAATTAGATAGAATGTACCACAAAATAAATAGATCAAAAATAGGAGGAAAAAAAAATTAAAAATTGATTGAAACATGGCATGTGAAGAATTGGAAAGAAACCTCATGCATGTGCCACAAGGAAGCATGCCATAGAGCCTTGTGAGCCCATCTTGCCCAAAACTCCATACCCACCTGAAAATAAAACATACCCAATTGAATTTAATACCCAAATATCCCAAATTCTATTTTCAATTGCTTTCCAATGCTGAATTTGAAAAAGGGTCGTGACTTACCGCAGCACCTACAGAAAGGGCAAATGTGCCAAACATTTCATACCAAGGAACTTCTCCACCCTATAATATAACAACTTAAAATTATTCAGAATCCAATGTCAATTAAGAAATTATTAGTGAATCTCCCAATAGTAGTTTTTGCTAAAATTGTAGGTGCAGACACGCCGTGATTCTGACAAACTCGATGTGAATCAAAAGATGAGGTATAAATATGTACCTCCATTTGCCATGAGAATCTGTAATAAACAGCGAAGATAGCCATAGAGGTGACACCAAAGCTAGACATGATAGCGGCAATTAGGTAAGTGAACCTCTCGGAGTTCTTTCTGGCCAATTTATTTGAAAGTAAAAGTTGAATTTGAGAATTGGATTTATTAATGGGAGGTTCTACTAATTCTTCTTCATCTGTGTTGATTTGTTTTGGATCCTCCATGAGAACACAGACGGTGAAGCTTGTTCTTCTTGAGGTTCTAAGAATTGAGGTGTGATTGAAAGTTGTTAAGGAGGTGAAGAATAGTGTTGGGGCTGTTGTTTTAGAGGAAGAGCTGGTTGAGGGTTGGAGCAGATTGCTGCAGGGATTTAAGGTTGTGGCGGTGGAAAGTCGTGCCGCCATGAGAGAGAGAGAGAGAGAGAGAGAGACGCCAATGGGTGGAATGAATGAAGGGATATAAAGCGCAAATTTGTGGTGTGGTTGAGTGTGTAACAACAATAACAGTCAAATAACATGGTGTGGTGGTCGGTTTAGTATTACATAAACTAAAACAAATACAAATTTAAAAAATAATTTTAAAAATTAAAATTAATGTTTTTATACGATTTATTATGATTTCATTATTACACAAATATAAATTATTCAACATCATTGAATCATACGACATATTATTTAATATGTCATATCATTATCTTTTTTAATTATAAAGTTTGAAAAGGTATTGAAATTGTTAGATTTTTAAAAAGAAGTCTAATTTTAAGAATTGATAAATATATAGCGATCAAAATTAAAATTAAGTATAGTACATTAGAGTCATTTGTTTCATTTTTTATTAATCAAATATAAATTAAACTAACACGTATTTTACGAATTTAATATAAATAAATATCAATATATATTTTTAACAATCTTGCTTTTATTGAATGAGATCTTAATAGATTAAATTTTAGAAAGATATGTAATATATGATCAAGAATTATTTTAGCAAACATTTGAATTCACGTACTTTAAAGTAATTCCTTCTTGATTGAATTTTGTTAACAATTTGAACTTAATCATTTGATTAATACTGATAATTTCTTTCATATTTTATGATAATATCTCTAAAATATCTATTATTTAATTTAATTTTTTTATTTTATTTTTAATGATTCTATTTATTAGTAAAAGAGGATAGTTTAGACAATAAAAAAATAATTTGTTATTAGCATTACGTGGATTAAATATGACCAGCTAACTTTTTTAATATATGTAGTACGATATACAAGACTCAGTCGATTCTTCGAATTCGTCTTGATTTATAAAGAATGAATCGAGTCTGATTTAATTAAAAAATAAAAAATAAATAAAGAAAATGAAAAATAAGTATAACTAAAAAAAAATTATATAGACAGCTATGCGCGTGCCCCCCTCCTTCCTAATTTCAGCATTAATGTTTTTTATTTGCTTTCTAGAGCCATAATCTTTATTAAATTTACAACCCATAAAAAAGTAAAAGTTTAATCTTCATTTACCACTCTATAATTTTTACAAAACAATTAAAAAATATTAAATTTAATATTATGGATATAGATTCATCGGACATTGACCTTATAAATAGAAGACAAAAAAATCAAACAAATGTGGATTTTCTTTTTTTGAAAAAAAGAGAAACAGAAAAAAATGAAAATGTAGAAAGTGAAATATAAAAAATTGTTTTTCTTCACAAACCACTAAACACACTTCAAACTCAAAAATAATAGCAAGTTACATCACATCAATCTTTCAATCCCGAAAAGAATTTTATTGCATCGTCAAAACAAAAAAGAAAAAAGTATTTGAGAGAGGAAAAGAACCGTAGAAGAACAAGAGGAAATGATGAAAGAACCAACTACCGTAGAACCCGCCTGCGCACCTGCGTCAGCCACCGCGAGCACTGGAAAAATCACTGCATTGCCATCATCGCAACCTTTCATTCTTCATGCACCAAATCTTCACCTCATTCTTCCTCCAATATTATGTTCATTGTTTGTTTTGCCTCTCTCTCGAATTCACTCTCCTCTATCTTTTTTTTCACCTCTGCAATAGTCTTCCCCCCACCCCCATTTTGTGAATCTGTGGTGTGTGTTTGTGTTACAACTAATGTGTGTGTTTCTTTTTTTAGGTTTAGTATTTTACTTTTTTACTTTATGCATTTTTAAGCCTTTTTTATACATTAATTGGGCCTAGCCCATTTTTTTAATGTATTTTACTTCTTAGTAGATATTTAATCATAAACCATTACTTAATTATTATTTAATACCAAAATAAAACTAAATATTTAAATATTTATTAGATATGATATTTTTTTATTATTTAAATTATTGAACACAAATTGTGACAACTTAATAATTTTAAAACTTATTTGCATTTACAAATTAATCAATAATTTTTTTAAAAAAATATTAACTAGATATAACATCTTACTATCATTTAGTTTTTTTTTAAGACGATAGTTTTAAAATTTATTTTTATAACAATTACATAAATCAAACAAATTCATCATAATCAATTTCTGGTGTGGAATGTCATTTTCTTTCATCAAAACAACGTCATTTTTTCTTACTAATCTTGTTTATCAATTACAATAAATACATTTAATTAAAAACAATACATCCGTATTTTTTACTTAAAAATTACATAGGTTTAATTTTTTCATCGTACTAGGTTGGAGCATGAGGCCACCTATGCCAAACACAATAATGAAAATTTCTTATTTTTTTCTTTCTATTTTAAGTACACTTTTATTTCAATATCACATTCATAAAAACTATTACATTTGCATTTATTAATAAGGAGAAAATAAATATTTTTTAAGTTAACATAAATTTTGTACAATTAATTATAAATTTTATATCACATTCATTATTTTTTGTTTTTAAGGTTTTCAACGTTTTCTTTATTTTAAATAAATTTTAGTAGTGATATATATATATATATATATATATAATACATTATTTTAATTAATAGTTTTAGTTGTTTCATTTTTAAATATATGAAAATATAATTCCATAGTTTTTTAAATTTTCACACTTTTTCTTCACAGTGGAATTTAGAGTTTATTTTTGCCGATGCGTCAAGTTGATTAAACATTCGTTTGATTTTGCGATGTCTTTTATGGAATCGCAGTAAATTTCACTTTGAACAGAAACTCAGTTTTGTAGTTGTAATATGTTCTGTTAAACTTATTTTGTGATGCGATTTTTACTGGTCAAACGCAGAACCAAATGCACCATAATAATGTCAATATATATTTTTGGGTTTTACATATTATTCATTTGGAGTTTTGATTTTTTAATTTGGAGTATCATGGAAAGTAAAATAATTACATTTAATTTGTATTTGCATTACAACTAGTGACTTATCAGTTAATTGTTTAACTTAATACATCTGCAAAAATAAACTTGAAATTTAGTGATGGAGAAAATATTAATTTTAAAAATTATTGAACTCTATTTTTGGATTTAAAAATAAAGGAACTAAAATCGAAAATCAATGAAAAATATGAGAATTATTTGTAAAAAAGAGAGAGAGAAAATTATAAATATATTTATGTAATTTTGAAATGAGAAGAGTAACATTTGAGTAATTTAGAGAAGGACATAAAGATAGAAGCAAATGTCTGAAAGAAATTGCAGAATAAGTTTGTTGGTTTTTGTAATTTTATAACCACCAATCACTCACCTTTGATCACAACCACCACTCCTACCATCTCCGACATCAACCGCTCATCTCCATCAACCAACTCCATCCGTGTCCACCACTACAAGTCATAGTCGGTCATTGACAATTAATTACTATTATAATAATTATTTTCCATAAATGCCACTTTCAATTATTATTATTAAAATTATTATAATTTAAAAAAAATTAATTTTATAATATTTGAATTATAATTTTTGTTTTAAAATTAAGACGCCGCCACTAATAGACGGAATATAAATATCACTTTAACAACTATCTTCCACCATCGTCAACCACAACTATCATCACCTTCTTTGACTACCCCCATCATCTTCAACTACTGTTGCCACCACCATCGACCACCCGCTGACTACTACCTCTCACCACCATCCTCGATCATTGCCACCAATCTACCACTAACCACCCACCTTCGACACCACCAATGTCCCCCACTCCAGTCACCGTCAATCACACTTCAACCACCACCTTTGACTTTGAATTTCACTTTATATTTTTATTTTTCATTCTCTTCATCAAGTCATTTATGTCATTTTTGCAGCAGCAAAATTGTAAATAAGAAAACCTGATTTCAATGGCCACTTTAAAAGTCGATAATTGCATACACTATAATATTTGATGTCATGAATGAAAACTTGGAGACTCATAATATTCTGTTTGCCTCAATCATCAAAGCTTTACCCTGTTAAGAATAAAAAGATTAACAATGTAACATGTTTCTTATTCTTTGTTGATTTTTATTTATTTAAATGGATCATAAATGATTGTAGCATTTCACGAAGGGTCGCTCGAGGCTTATACTACCTGGAGATCTTGAAGTAGCCAAAATGAAGCACCTGCAGAGACATGGTTTACAACCAACAGACCAAACAACATCTCTGCCACCTACCTAGGTGACAACACCACCAACAATGAAAGTGATAGAACCACCATCTTCTCGGGTAACAACACCACCAACTGCAGTGCAACCGACAAAACCGCCATCTTCTTAGGCGACAACAGTGTTAGCAGTGCAAGTGATAGAACTACATCCTTCTCTAGTTACAACACCGCCAACTGTAGTGCAAACGATAAAACCACCATCTTCTCAGGTGACAACACCACTAACACCTTCCCAAGAGACACCCTCTCACTCTGAAGATGCAGTGGAAGATGAACTAGAAATTACTCAAAAAAAGAATTCTACATATTGAGATCTAGAAGTTATTAGTATATAATCTAATGTATAATTATATTTATATAATTTAATTGTTTAAATGGTTGAGGTATGACATATTTCATTGAATTATGTGTTAGATGAGGCGGGACATGTTTCAAAGACACACTTAAGGGTATCAGACGTGCTTGAAGCTCATCCTAATGTTAGCAGGATAATAACTAGAATAAATTCAAATAGACCGTTGCAAGGAAGTTGTTGGTTTGTCAAACGGATTTTTGGGTGAAATTGCAAGAAAGTTTAAGGATTTTTCTATAATGTACGTCAATTGGAAACTAGTTCCATCGACAATAAAAAAATGAAATTTTTAGGGATAAAATAAAGGTATCAAGACCGTTGGACTATTTTTGTCCAATATAGGCGTAAGACAGAAACAATGGTAACCATTCTTCTGTTGTGTTGTTATTTGTTTTCTACTATTATTTTTTCTGATGTCATTTGTTATCACTGCACAAGAAGACTGATAAAAATGCTGCAAAGCGAGAAAAGCTAACGAACTTTCATACATTAGGCTCTAAGACGTTTGCAAGGAAGAGGTATGAGTTGGTAGGGTTCACTCAATCTACTATTGATTGCATACTTAATTGAAGGAGTACTTATTATATGTGTTTACTTGTAGGAACTAAGAGATGGTCGAAAATATTGTAGGGATGAAATGTATTTAATTTGTCATAAAAAGTCTGATGAGTCATTTGTCAATGACGAGACCAAGGAAAAATATGTAAGTATAAATAATAAAAGTGTTGTGTGATTGTAAGTATTTCTTGTTGACCACTTTATAAATAAAAAATGCAACTATTAGTTTTGGTAATAATGAGTTGCAAAGCTATAAAATTACTTATTTGGTTGGTAATAGTGAGTTGCAAAGTTTTAAAACTATAAATTACTTATATGGAAATATATGTAGTTAGTTTAGTTCCAATTTTGTCATTGAATCCACTAGTTGTATTGGTGTGCTTGTTCCAATGTTAAAGAGGCTCAGTGTGGTGCGTTATGGTTGGATGTAGTTAGTTTTGGTGCTTGTACCAATATAGTTCATATATTATAAGATATGTGCATTATGGTTTTTCTCTTGATCGATTACAAGCTATAGTTCATTTATTTACTGTCTTAGATGATATCAAATAGATTGAGCACATACTTGAATGTACTACATGATATATTTTTGTTAAATTGTTGAGCATTACAGACCCTTCTATTACAAAGAAGAATTTAGTTTGCTTCATTTGCATGTGCAGGAACAATTGCAAGCTGAAATTTGGAAGAATCGTTCTACAAATGAAGCATTGGTGAATGTGTTTGGAAAAAAACATCATGGATATGCTTATTGTATGAGACTTGGAATAACACCGTCTCAAATCACTAGATCTACCTCTCACTCTATAATTTCAATGTCTTCTTTCGAAGCTAATGAGAATATGCAGAAAATGCAAGTTGAAATCGATAAGCTTAAGAAAAGGGATTCTGAATTTGATATGTTGAAGGAGAAAACTGTTTTCTTCTTGCAAATGCAAAAATCAATAGAAAAACAGATAAAATTGTTTTCTTAGCGAACATGTTTAAAAAATCATATGGGAATTGTTTCTCCATAGTTAAGAATATCAATTGTGTAATGATTGTTTCGAGCTATATGAGAAGTTTAGTTAATTGGTATTTGACAATATTTATCAAAATTAATATATATATATATATTTTTTTTAGACAACAAACATACAATCGCTAATAGATGGTAGACGTTCATCTAAGTCTAACTACCAACCTCATGATCGTGGAGCAATATCATTAGGGACTAATTTGATATTTTGATGAAATTCTATGTTTGATGAAGTTGTTTTGTATATTTAGTCACTTCACTAATGATTTGAATATTTAAACTACTTTATTTATTGTTTTAGTTAAATTCAATGTATGAAATGGTGTTATTACTTTTGAAAAGATTATATAAATTAATTTAGTTACAATAGTTATATAATTGTGTATTTTAATTATGTGGATGTTATTTATGATTTTTTTTTATTTTAATTAATAAAAAATAGAAAAAAATTGAATCAATTTTTTTTTGTTTTAAATTATTAGGTTTGCGACGGTTCAAACTATCTCAAAATACATATAGTGACGATTTATAATTGTTCCAATTTTTTAGAAACAAATAAATTTGAACTTGTTTAACGACGATTATAATGGTCGCAAAACATATAGCGAAGCGGTTATGAACCGTCACTAATGTTGCCGACAGTTGGAACAACAATTTTCTCTACCGTCGCAAACTGGCGTCGCGGCGCACGAATATGTGACGGTTGAAACACCATCGTAAACTTTCGTTTACGACGATTATAACCATCGCAAGTGTCCTTTACGACCTCCGCAAACCAATTTTTGTTGTTGTAGTGACTAGCGACCACATCATTATAACTGTTGTAGCCACTTTCGACTACGGATTAATTTTACGTTAACCACTAACACAACTACCACTTCCAACCACTATTAATAAAAATAATTATAATTTTGAAATAATTTTTTTATTATTTTTACACATTAGTATTATATATATA